>NW_009700939.1:32463-63827 GCF_000703405.1 Apaloderma vittatum
AGTCTGGGCTGGGTGCTTGGGATGGTGCTTCAATGGCCTCACCCACAGGTGCACACACCTGGGTTGGGATGGGGATGGGATGAGATTGGGATGGGGATGGGGATGGGGATAGGGATGGGGATGGGGATGGGGATAGGGATGGGATGAGATTGGGAAGGGGATGAGGGTGTCCTCAGGGCACTGCCCAGGGTGATGACCTCAAATACTCGGATGTTTAGGAGCTCTGCCAGAACTTTGCAGAAAAGTTTCACTGATTTAGATATGTTGCGCTCAGCCTGAGCCAGGGTTTTCTCTGCCAGGCTCAAATCTCCTGCAGCATGGATCTGGCTGGATTGAATCGGCTCTACCTAAAAGCCATGTTATCTTCTCATGCGCAGCAAGGGCAAACAGCAAGGTTCAGACATCTCCACTGGGAATTATAACTGACAATACATAACAGAGCTTTAAATTACCAGCTCCTACCCGTGGCAGCTGTTCACTACCACTTCTTAGATTTATAGAGTTTAAGCCTAGACGGGACCATTAAATCCTTCTTACCTGCCCCTGCCTGTCACAAGACATTGGATTTCATATATTTATCCCCGAGTCTGAGTCCAGTGCCTGGGCAAACCACAGTCCCTGTGCTCAGCTTCGGGAGTCTCCACCATCACTGATGCTGCTTCGGGCTTTGCTCACTTTGTAGTTTTCCATCCCTGATCCTCCTGAGACGGCAGCACATCAGTCGTGTGCATACAATATCCACTGCAGAGATGCCCAAACCTTCCCCAGGGTAAGGGGACGGGCTGGCAGGAAGCAGGGAGGAGCAGGTTACAGGGTCTGCAGCAGAGCCCTGGTGATGGATCATCACACCTTGTCCCCCAGCGCTCACTGCTCCGTGTGACTGAGACCTGGAGTCAGCTCTGACTCTCTGGGAGTATCCATTCATTCATCACCAAGAAAGGTGCTTCCTTGACAAGTCCATAGCCTGACGCCGAGTCTCCATCCACCAGGAGACAGCAAAACAGTGACCAGCAAAGTCATGCCTTAGACTGCACATCCACCTGTCTCCTGGAAGGATCTCTGGGCTAAGGCAGTAAACTCACCCCCAGAGCTCCCGTCCAGCCCCAGGTTTGTGGCTTCCCTGTACATTGGGTGCCCTTTGGGGATGAGGGTGTCTGCGTGTTGCAGATGGGACTGAGCACCCAGAGGGATATTTCAGCTTTGTGGTGGCCTTAATGCACCATCCCAGCATCGTCCTGCCACGCTGGAGAGTCGCCAGCAAAAGGTGAGAGGTGACGCTCAGGTCAAGTCTGAGTTTCTCCGATAGCGATTTGCAGGGGATCTGGCACCAACTCCAATCTCACCACCCTTCGCGAGCACTAATATTTCATTTTAAGGGGAGCCATGACTGCAGAGCGCAGCAATTAAACCCTCCGTGCTCTTTTCCCAGCGTGTGCCCGCTGGCTACTGAGCAAGTGAAAAAAGGGTGACTTAGTTAGAGGAACAAGGGTTGCAGAAATAAACCGTCCCTAGTCTATCATCCCAGCCTGAACAGATGTATCCTATACATTAAACATAGGATAATATATGGACAGAGAGTAATTTCACAACCATAATTCAATCAGAGGATCGTTGTAACATAATAAATTGGGTGAATGATGGCCCTCTCTATAATGTATTTCATTACTTCTGTCTGCTTTACAACATATGAATACCTGCTTAAGAGTTTCATGGAACTTAAATTACGCTGTCAGACGAAGCGATGGCACGCTGACGCATGGCACAGCCTTCCCGAGCAGCCCCCGGGCTTGGGTGCAGCCCTCTGTGATGCTCTGGGACAGAGCCAAAGGCTTCGTCTCTTCTGGCTCTTCTTGAGGGTCTGCTGTGCCCCCACCCTCACACATCTCCCTGGGGTCACCCAGAGCAAGGGGCACCCAGCTCTGCTCCTCTTTGGCTGCCCCCACATGCAAGCTGACCAACCCCAGTATCTGCGTGCTGCTAAAATTCCAGTTTGCTACACTAGCTTTTTCAATTTTTTTTTTCTTCTTTTAGGCCCTTCGTATTTTCTCAGACCGTATCTTCTTATTTTCTCCTCTATTTGTTTCTTCTTTGCAACTTCCCTTATTCAGTGTGACATTATGGAGTTATTGTGGAACCACTGATCTGAGATACATGTTTAAAACCCCTAAATATCCTACCTTTTGTATGTCAGTGTGTCGTAAGAATATACAAAATGCTTGCACGGCAGAAGTTAGAGGTTCCTGTCAAAACCTTGTAACTAGTCTTGAAAAAAAATGTTTTTTAATTCTTTCAGCTGATGGCTTCTGAGGAGTTTCATGCCTGGAAGGAAGCTGATATCTAGGCTCACTACCATTCACAGTCTGGATGTGATAGAGAAGGTCAAGAATCTTTTAAGTAACTATATTTTCCATTTGAAAATGAGAATTCATTGACTTAAAAGTATTAGAGTTGGGGTTTTTTTTAACAGAAAAATATTCTCTAAAGTTTGAAATTACCTTTTTGACACTATAAATCCAAAAATACATTTTTATTATGTTTGGAAAGGAAGCGTAAGGGCAGAGTCACAGCGACCTACTTCTGCTGCTAGTGAGAGAGCTGATATTCACACTCCAAGCTCTCCACAGTAAGCCTTTCAAATCTGTGCCCTGGCCAGATGTAGGTTTTTCTATGATTGCAAATTTTTTGTCCTTACCACTGTGATGCACCAACCAGAACCACAGGAAAATCAGTGTTTCCATCAACAGAAAAATTCTTGTACTTTGAGTTCACTTGCATTCCAACATGAGGGTAAAGCATAACAAAGCAGAATTCTTTGCAGTGCCAAATGTTGAAGGAAATGTTTTCTGGAAATGTCAAAGTATTTGAGGAGCTGGGAGCGTGGGCAGAGGCCCATGCCATGCCATGCCATCTCATGCCATGCTGTGCCATGCCATGCCATCCCGTCCCGTCCCATCCCATCCCATGCCATCCCATTCCTTAACATCCCATCCCTTAACATCCCTTTAAGTCACCAGGAGAAGGAAAATGGTCAGAACAAGGGGAGAAGCATCCCCTCCACAGCGAGTGCTGCCATCTCCCCAGATCCCCAGGACAGCTTTGTGTTCCGCTTGTCCTGATCCCAGGCATCCTCCTGGATGCCCAGCAAGGACCAACCCTGCATCCTCCCACAGGCTTTGACAGAAGGTGGGTTCTCAAGCGTGGGTGAGAACAAGCCCCCATCTTCTCCCTTCCCCACTACTCCTGCACTTCCCATCACTCTTTCAGAGCTGCCGTTTCACCAACTTTTTAGTGGGTTTAACGTCTCGTCACATCACCCATACCCTAACAATCCTCCCTCTGCTCATGCTGGACATGCTGGAAGAGATTTATTGAAAAGCTATTACTTATTTTGCTTAGATGCGTTTCTTTTGGGTAATTTTTGCAGGTTAGTGACTTAAATGAGCTCACAGCAGGCAGGTGGTGAACTGCCAGAGCATGTGGCTAAAAGCTGGGGGAGGATTGGAAAAGGGAAGCTGCTTCTTTCAGGGCTGGCACTTTCCCAGGTTACCCTGAGCATCTGCAGACCTGTTCCTGACGTCGCTATCGTGAGGCTGTGGCAAAGCAGGTGGCTGGAGCTGTTATCTTGGGCAGGCAGAAGCTGGCCGGCACTGCCAGGCTTCGGGGGCTCAGGCCACCCACCACTCCCTTGGAGGGGAACCAGTCAGGAGCAGAGCACTGGGTTTTCCCCTGAGCTGAGTTTTCTTTTTGCCTTTTGTGGGTTCATTTTCTTCTGTCTTCAGAAAAGCAGGGCAGGGTCACAAAAGCAGCTTCTCCCCAGCTCATAGAAGTTTTCTTCTCTTAAAAGACAATAAACAAGCAGAGAAAAAATGCCACTTGCGTTACTTTTATTTACGAAGCCTTTTGCTTTAAAGGGAAAGTAAATGAGAAACCTCACTTAAGATATTTTTGAACTTTCTCCCTCTCTCAAAAATTCTTTAAAAGGCGGTGGTGATTACTGGTGTGGCATGAAGGAAACCTGTTTCTGCTCCTTCACCTCAAACTTGCTTCAAGCACCAGAAATCTCGTGGTAATGGCATCATGTCACAACTGGCGATGGAAGGAGAAGATGAAAAATCCCTATTTCGTCAAGGCAGGGAGAACATTTTGTGCAGAGTGTCGTTGCTGTAGATGTGCTGCCGGGCAGCCACACCAAAGGGGAGAGGAAGAAAAACTTTCCGGCTTTACCTGGCCAAAATGACGAACACAATGAATCCTTAGAGGGAGAGCTGGTGTCTCTGTGCTGCAGCCGTAGCAACAGGTTTGCCAAAGGGAAAAGCTGAAGACAATAACTCACTTAGAGAGTTACAGTCGGGAGATCTTCCCACCTCCCTGGGGTACATGTGCCAGGTTCCTCACCTTCCACTTCTTCTGCACAAGTAGTGCTGTGGATCCCCGTTGGTGGATAAAAAAGTTCTCTGAATTTCTAGTGGTTTAGAAGAGGTATTAAATGTAGCTTTTCAATACTATGTGTTTTCCTGAAAACAGAAACATCAGTTTCTTTTTCTCAAATAAACTACCAATAAAATCCAGCCCAAAATATTGCAGCGTACACAGACAAAATGTCTAGATATTCTACTTCTATTTTACTTCCACTGAAAAGGTTTGTACTTTCCTTTAACACTTTCTGAGGACTCTTGTACTTCAGGCTGGGAACCTGGAGCATCCCCAAAGGGATCTAACAGTGACCCCACATTGTCAGATCATGACCAGCTCACCTTTCAAGAGATGCGAGTGTGCAGGATCAGCAACTGCAGGTGGGTGTCAGCTGGGCTGGGCTGTCCCTGGGTGATTTTTCACTTCTTTAACCCCACCAGTGAGTTTACCAGGAGCAGAGTTTAGGAAGCTGTCATTGAGAAACTATCACTGACCGTAGAAAAATCGTGTTGGACAAAATGAGCTCTGAACTGAGGACTGTCCCCCAAACGTCAGGGATCTCACAGATGTGTTAGTGCTGAAAGACCTGCTGAGAAGACAGCTTCACCACTCTGATTTATGTCTCCTCCGTTTGCAGAGTTGTTTTTCCCCACTAGCAGAGCTGGGAAAAGAAAATCTGCTCCCAACAGCCTCTGTTTGGATAACAGCCTTTCTGATTTCCTTTCCCCTGCTCAGCAATATCACTCCCTCCCCAGCCGTGCCCCCCTCCCTCACGATGCTAACAAGTTTATATTCACACGCTGGGACTCAGCATAATTTGCATTAGTTCAAATGAAAGAGCTGCGTTTAGCACCATATTTTTCAATCAACTCACATAAAAGTCAGAGACGCAGACAAGAACGAAGAAGAAATTAACTGTAGAATAGGGGCTTTATTAATCTGCAGAGGTTAAGTACAAAGCAGGAGAAGGGCATGCTGAAATCCTTTTACAAAGGAATGACAGTGTTTGCTCTGTTCTTCCAAGCCCTCTGTGGTAAACTCTAAAAGTAGCACGCCAGCAAAAGGGAGTGAGATTAATGGCTATTGTTTCATACAAATGGGTAATCAGGAAGGAAATAACTCAAGCCTAGTAGCTAAATCTAATTTAAGGATATACAAATCTACGCTTAACGTTGCGCTGGCAAATATATTGCATTATTAAATAAAAGATCTGATGTCAGAGAAGAAATCTTTGCTGACTCGAGCAATGGAAAAGGCATTAATGGAAGAGGACATTTATCCTTGTGTAGTTTTGGTCTGGAGCCCTTTGGAGATGAACCCTGAGGTCCCGGGCTGTGTTGGGTGGTTGCAACCACTCCAGGAGCGGTGCATGTGCTCCAGTCCAAGGGTTTGCCTGCCTAATTCTTAGAATCATAGAATGGCCTAGACTGGAAGGGACCTTAGAGATCATTTAAATCCAGCCTCCCTGTCACCAGGGACGCCACCTCTCGACTACATCAGGCAACACAGGGGGACCGAACAGGAATCAAACCCACCACCTTGGCGTTGTTAGCGTCACGCTCAACTGACTGAGCTAACCGGCCCCCTAATTCCTGTGGTCAAGAAAAAAAGATGGATTCAGGCTCAGATGAATATCTCGGCTCAAGCCTGTTTCAGAAACCTGGAGGAAAACGTCATTAAAAAAATATCCAGCAAGTGGATGAGAGAGAGCTGCTGTCCTCACCACGAGGCTGTGACTAAACCGCGGCCGTGCTGGCAGAGGGCACACGGGAACCCTCAGAGCCTCTGCAGGGGAACCTCAGCCCCACACCTCAGCACAATCCCCCAGCGGCTGTTCTGCACGGAGTAGGGGGTCCTGCCCGGGGTCCCAGCAAGAAAGGGATCCAGCAGTGATTCTCACGAGCTCACTCACATCTTGGGAAGGAACAGATCTGGATCCTGGTCTGGCAGGGGGGTTGGACTAGGCAATCTTCAGAAGCCCCTTCTAACCTTGACCAGTCTGTGATTCTGTAAGAGACCTTTGCTGCATAAATTGTTCCCAAAGCACTGAAGGGCGCTGGGGGAAGAAACTGCTCGCGGGACCCGCGCAGACACCCAAGTATTTTGACTGATCTATGTAAAAATGGAGTCAGCAGGAGCCAGGGTGAGGAGCAGTGCATCTGAGGAGACAACGGGGTGTTAGCAGAGCTGCAGGGGCGAATGCAGCACATCTTCTCTTTGAACTTTGCCCAGCGGTGTCAGCACTCCAGCCCTGTGAACGCTGAATTTGCAGCCGCCCGAGGACAAGCGTCCCTGGGCTGCGGATGCACAGGCTGAAGAGGGATGCAGGCACCGGTCCTGCTGCTCGGATTTAGCATCCGTAGGAGAAGCAAACAAGCGATGTGTCAACAGCTGTTTTCAACACAGCTCTCTGACGGGTGCCTTGATGTGTAACATTTGATCTCGTCACAGCGCCGACCCCATCAGCCCGTACAGCTCTTTGATCATTCGCTTTATGAATTTCTGTCTTCATACATCGTCTGAGGCATCTTTGGGAAGAAAGAAGAATAGTACTTTGTTTTCCATCGCTGGGATTGCAGTTTGCAGTTTCCAACCCACCAGCTCCCTCTCGCCGTGGTTGTCCCACCCGCTCTGAGCACCAGCAACACCCAAGCGATGCATTTTACCCAACGATATCTCCACTCCAGCATTTCAGGCTTTGCTGAGCTAGTAATGCTGTGCTAGGACAGCAGCACAGTTTGGTCAAGAACTGCAGCCTGAGAGCAGGCTAACAGCCTATGCAGACTACAGAGAAGATATCAGATGGGTGCTAATTCCCCTTTCTTTCATTTTTTTCCTTGCATGCTGTCAAATCACAAAAGTTTTGAAGTGGCTCCACGTGCAGCTTGCTGCCAGCACTCAGCAAGAGAAGCGCTTTGTTCTCACGCAGGGTATTGTCCTGCAGAAAACAGTTGGGCTATTCTCACCACAAGTTCATACGAGTGCTGTGATCATGAGATTCATGGGGTGAAGTTCAAAGCCAGAGCAGGAATTGTGTCTGTGTAATGTACTTCTGAAGCCAAAAGGACAAAATGCAACATCAAGGGAGTAGTAGTTAAAATGAGAGAGCTTTGATCTAAGACACAAGAGCAGAAAAAGCTTTTTTTTTATTCTCCCTCCAAAAAAAGGTTAAATATTAGCTATTAGTAAACCCAAATTGTGAGTTTTCCCATTCAAGTGACTCCACAAGGGCCAATAGTTGTTCCAGCACCCCTGGAGCCGTGGCCACTGCTGCTCACAGACACGCCAGTCCCTGCTGGTCCCCTCCTGGAATACCTGTCACACCTGGATCAATACCCACTAACAGGTGTCAAGATCCTGATTTGTGTTTAAAAGCATAATCCACAGTGCCCCGGTGAAATATGATTATCTCCCAGGTGCCCCACGATGGAACTTAGTCTTCTGGTGGGAGATGTTCGCACGCACAAGGGAGCACTGGGAGATCAACGGCACCAGTATCACTTCTATGAATGAGTTAAGGCAACAACTGCCTCGTTTTTTCCCAAACACAGCAACAGAGTAGATGTTTTAGTAGAGAAAAAGCAAACAAAACCAAAACAAAAGCAGTTTTCAATGCAGGGATTGAACAACCAGTTAGACTTTCTGAATCAGTTGTGAGCTGGGTCCTCGCAGCAAATCAATCTATCACTAATGGAAATTTGTTGCTTATTCTCCCAGGCTTGCAGGTGTGCTTAAACAAAACACAGCAGAGACCAGCAACAGTAATTTAACGAGTTTTCAGGGCACCGTGTATTAGCCAAGAATTTGATGCTCTACACTTTGCATGGACACCACACAGCTTCAGCAGGTAACAGAGCAGCCTTGCCACAGGGTTTCCGTGAGCTTGGACCAGGAGAAGCCGGTTTATGCTGTTGCATACACCCACACACAGAGTCACATATGCTCGCTCTTATTTGCAGGCTCTTGTGATGCCTGGGTTAGCTGAATCAAAGGAACACTCCTCAGGTGCCTTCCCCTCGCGGAGAGAACCCACCGTGTCCCTTCACACCGACGGACGTCAGAGGACTCTGGTGCCCAGGGAGCACTGCGTGACCACAGCCCTGACCAGGACTTACTCAAATCCCTGGCAGAACCTTTTCTCTGTGCAATAGCAGAGAGCAGCCCTCAGGAATCATCCCCACGAGGAGCAGCGAGAGAAGCCAACAGCATCTCCCTGCATGCCCTGTACCCGGCACTTCCCCCGACCTGAATCCAACATCATTCATTCCTGAATTCTTAACCACTGACAGGGATTTCTGAGCTTTGCATAGCTCAGGTGAACACACAGCCCTATTCAGACAGTGGGTTTATGGAACGAGTGAGTTAATGGAATGTTTTAAGGATGTTTATCGCATAACAGCTGGACCCCAACACGGCCGCAAAGACAGCGATGCGTGACTCAGGAGAGCCAGGGGCAGAGCACAGCACGCAGGGGAGAACAGTGTGGAGGTGAAGAAAGGATGCAGCTCAAGTATTTAATCATAAATATTTCAAAGCATGAAATCCCAAAAAATCTGCCCAAGTAGGTCAGTGCCTTAGACCGGCAGATGATTTGAGGAATGCGTGCTACATGCACGCTCGTCTCTGGCACTCGGCTGTGCTTCGTCAGACAGACGTTCGTGTAGAGGAAACCACGAGCATCTCCTTTCCTCGGGGACATCTGCACGCTGATGTGCGTGGGTAGCTGCTCCCGTCAGCGAGCACGACAGCACGGCACAGCTACTGCTCACAGCCGCAGCACAGAGCTCCAGAGTTGAGACCTCAAACTGAAGGGGTGCTGGACACATTTCTGGGGGTTGGTTTCAGAAAGGGATTCATGCTCATCCTTGTAAAATCTGATGATTAACAGCACAGAGACCTTTACACGGGCTTGCAGCCCTGCTAGGTCTTTACCAGGGCTCCTGGACAGCCCTGCTTTTTGGACTTTCTCCTCCTAGCAGCTCTTTCTGTCGCCAGCCTCTTCTGCCACCCCACTGAGCTGAGCTGTCCTTTCAGTGGCGAGCAGGGGAGCAAACGCGACTGAGCAAGGAACTGCAGGCATGGACTTGGAGATGCAGCTGCCCAGAAGTGCTGAGATCCAGTGGAGGCCTGACTGGCAGGCAGGAGGATGTACAAATCTTAAGACAAATTATTTGGAAATGGTTATTCTAGCACCTGCCAGCCCACCCCTTCTTGGCACCCCGAGGCGAGTAGCTGCCTCCCACCTGCAGAACCTTCACCCTGGCACAAGCCTTCCTCAACTCCGGGTCCCCTCTTGTTATCAGAGTCCCCTGCAAAGGGGAATAAAATGATCATGTCACCTGAACCCACATTCTTTTTTCTTAAATTTTCTGAGGGTGATGAGGAGCAGAGCAAGCCTGGGGCAGCTGAATGCATCAATGTGACAGCGAGCATAGAAACTTGCATCTGCTCTGAATTTCACTGATGTCCAGTAGATAAGATTAACTATAAAAAGTTTGGTCTGTCAGTGCTGCAGCGTAATTCCATGAATCCAGAATAGCAGGTTTTAAATACTCTGCAGAAAAAGCAAGTGGAACTGCTTTTCAATCCACAGAAGTGTCACGGCAGCGTTGGCTTTTAAGAGAAAATATTCTGTAGCAGGCACAAATTAAACTTTTTTAAAACGTGACCTTCTTCCCCAAAAGATAAAAAAAGAACCCTGTTTTCATTTTTCTTTCTATGTTAAGTACCCCCCCTCCAATTGATAAAATAATAGCTACTGGCAGTCATACTAGACTTATTTGGAATGCTTTTGTCAAGGGACTTGAATAAAGGCCATAGCACAGAGCTAGGAATTAGGCAGAAAATGTCAAAAGGCTGGCCTTAAGCCCATTAAACTTTATTTTTGTAGACCTGACTTTATTATGAAAAGCTGAAAGCATTCCCTTGAAGTTTTTAACTTGTCTGACAATTCCTGAGAAAAGCTGAAACAAACTACAAAAGTGTTTCATCTTCTGCTGTATCCTTAGATGAACGCTGACCAGAAGTACACCAAAACCGACTGATCTTGTTACTTAAAAAGTATCTGAGCCTAGAAGAAAGCTAGAAGCAAGCTGGGAAAGCTGTATTTTTAATAACCCTATAAATAATTTTATAAATTAATAATGTTGCACAGGCACGGGCTGCCGTGGGAGTGCTGGTGGATGTTTCTGCTGTGGGAATCAGCACGGCAAACAAGAGGAGGGTTTGGGGTGCTCTGCCCCCCTACCCCTCCTCGCCCAGCCAGCTCTGCAGGGACAGCAAAAGCCAAAGCCAGCAGGATGCTGAGAACAGAACATAAACTGCAAGGCACAGCCCGTGACCTAACGATACTGCCTGCAAAACTCAGCCATCTCCTGTCTTTGCTGTCAAACAATTTTGCATGATGAAAAGAACCTCATAACCCCACTAAAGACCATTCAAAATGGCTGAGACCTCATTGGTTACACTGAAATATGGTAAATAAAATGGGACGTGTGTGCTATCTGGTCACATCACACGCATTTTATGATGGATAGCAGTAATAACGCTTCCCCGATCTCCGCTGTAATAACCATCTAACCAGTCAAACTCCTTCAGATAACATAGAGGGCAACCCTTCCTAGAGTAAATAAAATAGTGGAGTCTTTAGCTATTAATTTTACTCTGCAAAATACCCATCCTAAAGTTAGTTAACGTTCCCAGTTCAATATTATAAAAGGGATTAGCTTTCACCTTTCTGCGGGTTCACTTTTGCTATCAGAGCAAACTCCAAACAGACCCCTGTCAGCCGATAACGAAAATACGCTCTGCTTTTTGAGCCAAACATTTTCTAACTCTTTTTCCCCTCAAGTTCTTCGATACAATGCAGGTAATGCCACGCCAAATGTTGGCTGGGAAGTGCTGCCTTTTAGGGCATATTCAGATGGATGATGTTTGGATGGACAGTATCAATAAGGATGGATGTTGGGATGGACAATATCAACAAGGATGGATGTTGGGATGGACAATATCAACAAGGATGGATGTTGGGGTGTGGACAATATCAACATATTTAGGTGAAGACACTGAAAGGATTAACACCAGCCCCTAGTCCCACAGCAGCAAAGAGCTTAGTTTAAGCTTACTAATTTTTTACATAATTTTAATTCAACCATTATGGTAGTTAGCTTTAATTCACTCTTTGACCTTCAAGTTTCACCAACTGCAAAATGATGCAATGCTCCTAATGAAAAATTATTGAAGAAATTCCCCAAACGGATCTTATGGGGTTCCTCAGGCACTGGCAAACAAATGCCGTAGGTTGGGAGGGGAGAGCGTTCGTCTCTGAAGGCCTTACCCGAGAGCTGCTTCCCAAAGTGTAAAGTCACCCATTAAGAAAGAGGTGGCACATCAAAAGCCGCGGAAAAGGTCAAATGTGTTTTTCCACATGAGACCAAGACAAAGACTATTTGTTTTAGAAGGATGGCAGCACAAGATTGTGTAGGAAAAACACCTTAGAGAAACCAACCTGAGGTTACTGTCAATGATTTAAATTTATCACAAAATACTAAGTCAACCAAAGCATTATCTGTATCATTAGCAACTGGTTGTGAGAGCAGATTAGGGACCCAGAAACACATGCAAAAAGCTGCTGCAAATGATTCTCTGGCAAAGGACATATTAAATACTACCGAGCAGGGACCTTACTGGCTGTGCTTCTATTAAATATTAATGACTCCAGCAACACAAGTGAGGGAACTGTGAATGACATCAGTGTGGGAATGATTACAAGTGCTCTGGCAGATAGGATTAGAATGCAAAGTGATCTTGATAAATTGGAAAATGGTCTGAAATCAAAGAGACTAAATTCCACAGAGACGAGCACACATACAAATGAGAGAAAAACAAATATTCAGATATCAGAATAGGGATGGCCTGCTAGGCAGCAGGATTGAACAAAGCAGCAACGGTGACAGCTGAAAACAAACTGAACACGAGTTAATAATGTCATCTTGTCACACAAGTAAAACGCTGGGATCTACAGAGGCTGGCGTGATGTGTCAGAGGTGCGAAGCAACACTCTCCCCAGGGCTGATAACACATCAGGGCACCGTGTCTCAGGAAGGGCACTGAGCTGGAGAAAGCCCAGAGATGCCCAGGGAGGTGTGGAACTGTGCTCTGCATGAGAGCTGGGATGGCAGGAGAGGCTGGGAGGGGCAAGGGGCTGCTGGTTAACGCCGAGGTCAGTGCACGGGAAAAGGTGTAACTCTCCAGAAAGTTGTGCAAGAACTCAGCTTCAAACAAAAAAGGTTTCCACCTTCCATGGATGCATTTGCAGCTTTCTTTCCAGATTACTGTAGTGGGTTTTTTTGTTTGTTTAGTTTCAATGTAGAAGCTCACTCGATAGGTTTTATGTTATTGAAGACACTGGTATTCAAGGCCCTGAGCTACTCACATCACTCCAAAGCCACTCAGAGAGCAATTACAGGTAAAATAAATGATGAACTGCCAGCTATGCCAGCGAGGAGTAAATTGGCCCAGAGAGGATGGTTTCCTGAAGAGCCAGGCAGGACAGAAAAGGCATGTATTGGGAGGACAGAGGCTGAGAGAGTGTAAGGACTACAGATTAGCCGATGCGATTGAATTTCCAAACACCCCCATCTCTAATCACCGGGGATACCAGGATGGAGCCATTTCTAACCACGCTCTGTCAGGCCAGATGGCAACAGCTACAGTGATGCGGGATCAGTGATTTCCTCTTGGGGGTGTATTTCATGATGCGTTAGACGCTACAAAGAGAGTATCTGGCACCAGGTTTCCTCTCGTCACCCTTCGACTGGGGAGTATCTTTTGCTTCCTCCAAGAAAAACAGACACAGAGAGGGATGCTCGCCCAGCCACCAAGAGCATGCAGAACCGACCCAGAAGTCTCCTCAGTCCTTCCCGTAACCACAGGCTCATAAAAACAGACAGCTGTCCAGACCACAGGACCTTTTTAAGTCATGGGTTGTTCAAAACAGGGCAAAACTTGCAGAGGAACATTTATCCCTCACTTCAAAACACCTGAACAAGTGCTGCAGACCTTCCCAAGAGGCTCCAAGGGTAGGTCCCCTCACCACAAACGCCTCTTGTTTCAGATTTGAGCCAGGCTAGATTTCAAACTCCCATCTCCAAGCCTATCTGATGTAAAGCGCTTTGGTGTAGGGTTTTTTTCCCCTAAAAAAGCTGACACTGTTCCACAGAAGGCATTGCTATGGTAGAATATTTGTTTTTTGGTAAGTTTGCTCAGTATTTCTTTTTTTTTATAAAGATCAAGCCTAGGTATAGAAGTCATGGTTAAAATCATAGATTTTCTATCTGAACATGGAAGATACTGGAAGAACGAAGTCTTCCAGGCCAGTTTTCATAGCTGGATGTTTATAAAGTTCCCACCTATTTCTTGCTACTGTTCTGCATTATTTTCACAACACGGTGTGCTCACAGCTTGCTTTTCACCCTTCTTCTGTGTAGGTATTCAAGAAGAAGGAGTAGTTAGGAGTAGTTACTAGTTACTCTGCTTTTTGTAGCTCAGTAATTCACATTTTCATCACTCGCTTTGGTGGTAGAACATGGCACAATCTTTCCATCACAGACCTGAGGCAGCGTGGATTCCCCTGGACCCTCTGCTCTGCTCACTCCTCCCTCTGCACCTGCAGAGTTTCACTTGTGAGAAAATCTCAGGACTGCAAAGCAACACGAGCTCAAACCCAGCATGGTTAGTGGAGTTATATGAGCTTTTAAAAATAGAAACAGCGCTCAGGGTACATCTCTCTCTCGCTAGCTGTCCTGCAGTTTGGATTCAATATAAACATGCATATTTAGCATAAAGTGAGATTGAATCAGAAGAGAAGATCCACTCTAGTCCCCAGCCGGACTGCTGCCTCAGCTGCACAAGAGCTTCACATCAGCAAACTGTCAAAGTCAGTGCTTTTGTAACGTACTTTTTTTAACGCACCCACCAGAGGCTGCAGGATGCTTACGGTAACTGCACAGAATAACACCACATAAAGCATATTTTGAGCTTCTTTTATGGGGAAGTACAGGACAATACACAAAATACAGCTGCCCCCCAAATTAATCTGTAAGGACACATTTCAAGTTTATAATTCACGGTGATCACCCAGTACACATCTACTTTACCAAACAGGTTTTGCTGCAGGAGGGCTAGGTCTGAGCCAGGATAAACAAGAACAGAATTTCCTACGCTCATTCTAGCATATGCATAAAAGATGTCTTCCTTCACCTTTACAAACAGGGGACAATGGTAATTTGTTACGTGCATTAAAATTATAATAATGCTTTTCGGTACCATCAAGATTATATTAGGAAGCTCTGTGTTCCCAAAGGGAAGATTAAAGTGCAAGTCTAATAGCATGATTTGTTCTTCAGTGGAGCGCTCTTGTGCAGCTTGGAACAAAATATTCCCAGCAGAAAATATCCAAAAGAGCCTGTGAGAACAGTTTCCTTACTGTACCAGCATCTGTGGGAAGATGAAAGCTGCATTTTCTATTTTTGTTGACAAGTTTTCTTGAACACTGAAGGAGCTTGAATCTGCAAGGGAGGTGAGCTGTTGCACAGGGAATCTGAAGTAACTGCTGTACGCAGCCGCAGGCAGGTAAGATAACAGAAACATGTGAGTTTTAGGGTCCCATCCTCCTCAGGAGAACCACCTGCCCTGTCGAACACCTGAGACAGCAGTAATGGCAATGCTGGATACAAGAATTATTTCCAAACTAATAGTATTAAAGAAAGAAGACGAGGCTTGGGCAGAAGCGCAGGACCCACAGCAGCCCCTGCACCCAACCCAGAGGTGCTGGGTGAGCTCTTTGGGAGGAACCTGACTATGCCCGCTGGGAGAAGAAAAGGGGTTTATCCCCAGAAATTAGGAAAAAAGGAAACATAGATCCTGCTGAGCCTGTCCAGAGCGCAACTTCCCACATCAGTTTTTACCGCGGCCTTCACTGTTTAACTGTTTATAACTCACTTTGAACTCAGGTGGGTAAAGCAAGACACAGGCTGAAGATGGAAGCAACCCCCCTACATACAACCATAGCTCATTTGGGAGAGTAGAGGGCTGGTACGCAGCATTTTGTTACTGCGGGTGTCGATGGACACAGACGGACAGAGGTCACACGGCTGATGATACAGTGCATATCACAGCAACCACCCACCATACATCAGCCTTTCTGATTTCTCTAAGTCCTTCATCTAAACTCACAGACCTCAATTCTTACCCTTCTCTGGATCACACTGCAATTGGATTTCCTTCCAGCTGGTGGGATAATCCTCACAGTCCCTTAAGCCACTTCCACCAAAACCTGCCCACGCAGCATCCTCAGGGTTTGTGCAGTCGTAGGACCCCCTGCACGGTGTTCGATGGGCAATTTCATCATTACCTCCCATTCCTTCTCTCCAACCGGCCACACGAAGGCTTGGATGACAGGCAAAATTCAGCCCAACACACAGACCTACACAGGGCTTGACAGCCTCCCTTTTGCAGGGCTGAACCCAGCCTCAATGTTCAGCACAACCTGCCTCCAGCCACGGGCAAAGATCAGCGAGGAGCTGGAAAAGCCTTCAGCCTCCCACGGAGTGCTAAATCAACACATCCAGCTGAGGTAAAACTGTTTTCACCCTTCTTCTTTGAGCACTAGAAGTCCGTGTTTGTTTTTCTGGGAGATGAATCACACAACCTTTTGCTAACTCTGCTGCTGCGCTTTCCACCAAGCCCAAAATCAACACCTTGAGTTTGCCGTGGAAATCCCTGGAGAACCTGAGAAGCCAAAGAGCACACAAAATTGTCATCCCAGGCAGCACTCGGTGGACTCTGGCTGCCAAGTCCTCTGTCAACAGGTCCCATCTTCGAGACAAATCACAGATACCGCACAATAAAGTACGATGTGTCAATGGGAGTGTACTGCTCGGCTTCTGGTTCTTTAAGCAAAATGGGGTTTTGCCTGCTTTCTCACCTCTTTCTAAATTTTCATTAAGAGTTGCTTCCCCCATAATGGACTACTTCCACTTTTAATCTTAATTAGCAGATAAACTAACCTCCTACCAAGCTCTGTGCTGCTTCATTATAGAGCTGGAAATGTATTGGGAATACTTCTGCGACAACAGAACCGCTTATTTTTTCTACCTCTACAAAAAATGATGGAAAATAACAAAGAATAAGAGTTCCAGACACATGGCAGAAGAATGCCCAAAAGGGATTTTGGAGCCCTGAACATAGTGGAGCAGCCGACTGGCGATGCACAGCAGAGCTCCTCTCTTTATCGAGCACTTTAGGTCTTTTTCAGTTAATATTCCTCTAAAAGAAAGACATAAAGAGGCAAAGATGGCAGACAGCACTACCAGCAGAATTCAAAAGGCAGACACTCCAGCACAGAGAGAGCAACTAAGCAATTTTAAGCAGTATGGCTCCTGACCAGAAAAAACGATGCTTGCTGAAAGTAAACTTTATTGACTCAGCATTTTCCCAGCTGATTTATTTTGGAGAGAAAATAAGGTAAATCTCTTTTTTCCTAGCAGATTTACTCTCCTTTTATCATGTGTCTAGCTTATTGGCCACATCCTGCGCATTAGCCGGAAGAATAACAACCTAAAAATAGGCCTAAAGAATAGGAAAAAAAAATAAATGAGGGAGGGGGAACAAATGAGAAAATCATTTAATCAGAAAGGTGGGAAATTCAGGGCAATAAAATGATTATTTTCCTTAAACCATGTAATTAGTTCTAATCCTTCACGACAAAGTTCTATTGAAATCAGGGACATGACAGCTTTAAAAATTTATAGGGTTTTTTTTTTTTTTAATCAGTTAGCAAGAAAATATCCAAAGCTGCTGGACAGAGGGCAAGCATCATAGAATCACAGAAGGTTCAGGGTTGGAAGGGACCTCTAGAGATCATCTGGAAGCCTGGCAGGTGTCTATGCTTTGGAGAGGGCTGCCTTCCTCTCACCCAGCAGGCACCTGAGCCCTCAGAGCAGGGGATTTCCTACCTCAGGGCTGCACCTTTGGTTGCAGAAGGGAAGCCTCATCGTTGCACATCTGGCTAACAACGACTAGCACAATGCAAATGAGCTCGTACCAGCCTCGGAAGCTTTGGTAAGCAAAACGTTAGAAGTAACCCAAAGCGAAATCAACCATTCAGAGGAGAGAGGAAGGCCAACACCACCAGCAGCTGATATTGGAAGGGGTTTCCAAAGCCTCAGCTGAGACAACTGTCCTGCTCAGCATCACCACCCTCCTCCCATGAGCCACGCCAGAAAGGGAACCCCTGCACCCTTCAACCCGGGAGAAGGTTTGCAGAGCTGGGGGACAGGGGCAACATCTGCAATTAACTGCAGGGAGCTGCTCTGGAAAACAAGGCATTTCCATGAAATTAAAAAGGATCAACCTATGACTGTTTTGTCAAGCTGGATCTCATCAAGACTGGTTTGCATAAATATTCTAATCAGCACTCTCATCCCATCCCTCTCCTTACAGTCAGCGATAAAGTTATGCTTTTCTCAGAAAATTATTCACGATGTTTATTCATAATGCTGGGGTTTTTTTCAGGGAGCTGTGATCCTCAGTAGCACAGGGGTGAATACCAACCACGGGCACATGCCAGGTGGGATGGGACGGCTGTGCCTGTGAGAGATGGAAGCAGGGGATGCTGAGGGAGCCGGGCTGATACTGCATTACTGGTATTGCATCTCGAACACCATATGTCCAGCCCTGGGGCACCAGAATGAAGCCTGACAAAGTTCAGAGGCTCAGAGACTGATCTGAAGCCTGCAAAGCCAGTTTTAGTGAGCGAGAGAGAGATAGGTTACAGGCACTTGACCTTTTAATTTATCTGAGGGAAGAGTAACAGCCAGTTTGATCGGGTTCTTTAGGGCCATCGCAGGGAGGAGATTCCGATACTGGGCAGCAATTTAATATAGCAAAAAAAAAAAGTCATAACGAGAGCCAAAGGCTGGAAGGTGAAACTAAACAAATCCAGAGTAGGAACAGAGTTAATTAAGCAGTGAAGCAGCTAACCAATTATGGAGCAAGTTGTCTATCATTTGAAGACTGAATGAGATGACTACCCTGGAAGAGATGCCCTAGCTCAGAGGTCCCAGGTTCCCTGGGTGGGAGCTGTGGGCCAGCACAGCCCTCCCCGGGTGCTCACTGGACTTGGGAACCCAGCTCAGCTCCCTCTCCTGATAAACATTCCTTTGCTGCTTTTCAGGGTAAATTCATGCTGGGGTCTTACAGGTGTTTACAGCCTGATTTGCAGCTCCAGGTCCTGGTGCAAAAGCCACTTTTTAATAAAGCAGGTATTAGCCATCTAAACTATTGAACTCTCATTCCCAAATGAAGCAGCATGCAAATGGCTTTAAAAATAAACCGAACCAAAAAAATTTGGGGATCAGGTTGCTGTATGGTGTGGTGAGGCTCATGACATCCACCCCACCTAAGGGCCAAATTTTGTGTCCAGCTGCCACCTACCAGCTTGTCCCAGGGTATGGGCAAGAGACGAGACAACAGGCAGGCAGGGAGGACCTAACTCCTCAGGAATCTTCTCAGTTGTTAACAGGGGGATAACCTCATTTCATTTTGCCAAAACCTAAATATTGCCAGGTATAGAGATATCTTTTACTGCCAGCGGTCATCTGAGCTTCCCAAAATAGCTCAGACAAGGGGCTACAAACATGGAACAGAGAAAGCTCGTGAGAGCAGAAATATTTCAGATATGCACCTGAAAAAATTAAAGTCTGGCAGAGGTTTGTGGGGTTTTTTTGCAGCAGGGACCATTTCAGACCAACAACAGCATAGTACATAGGAGAAAAGGTAAAAGAAGAAGCCATCTTAAGAAGGAATAAACTAGCCAGAGGATGCTCACCCTGTCAGCAGGGTACAGCAGTCCCTTTTCCAACAACAGGGCGGTGTTGTCCATCTCTGACTGTCCCCACAGACACCATTGACTTTTTAAGACCCCGCAGAGCCGCCCCACCTCCTCTGATGGATGAACAACCCTGGTCTGGTGCCCTGTCAACGCTGTTGACAATCCACTGCAATGCCTGCGCACGGTTAAGAGGCAAACTGGCTGGAGATCAAGAAGAAAAGTGGGAGCTGAGGGGGGCACAACCATATACTACTGACTTTTCTGCCACACTGAAAGCTGCAGCAGAGCTGCTGACTGGGAGAATACACAGGGCAAACAGAAAATCAGGGCACAGAGGATGAGTAAATCACTGAGGAAGAAGGCCATCAGGGGAGGAAAATAAATGAGAAAACGATCAAGCAAAAGAGATTGAGAATTAACACCTTGCGAGAGACAGACACACAAACGTGTCTCTGAGTTAGCTGCTAGGGAGAAACATGAGGGGCTGCCACCTCCAGGGGTCCTGGGCAGAACAAGGTGCAGCTGCAGAAAGAGCAGACATTGCTGAGCTGGAGTATCCAGCCTTGCCCACAGGCCCATCTTGGCCATCACAGGCGCTCCAGAAGTAAGTGTAGGCTCCAGCAGAGAGTAAGAAAAAGTGCCAGAACTAGAGGCTAAACAAAAGGGAGTTGGGAAAAGCAAATCCAACAGACAGGCTGCAAGGAAAGAGCAGAACCTGCTCTGCAGGTGGAGGGAAATGGTGTGTTTCTGTAAAGCAAAGGCACCCAGCAAGAATCCCAGTGCTGTAAAGGGGACATCAATGTATGGGCAAGAGTTCATTCCTCTCTCCAGAAGCCAGGGAGGATTCTATACTTGTCTGAGTCTGGTCTTCTGTTCTTCATCACTGCTATATACAGAAATCAAATTTCCTGGTCTGCATCTTACAGTGCCATCCTTTCAGAAAGGCTGGAGCAGGCAATAGTCCGTGGTCAGGTTTGCAGTGTTACAACACGCTGCACCTCAGGTGCTTCAGCTCTTGGGAGAACCCTGTCCAGCCCTGGATGCTCTGCTGTGCTTCCAGCTTCTTCTCAAAGGTCTTTTGGAGGACTTTGGGTGAGGCATTCCCAGACTCGCTGTCTGCAGAGAGCAGCTGCGGGGCTGAAGCCTCACCTCTCCCGCAGCCCTTGTCACAAAGGATTCATCACGCTTTCCCGCTTGCTTCCCCCCTGCCTTCATTAACTAATGGCCTCCAGTTTCTATTACATGTTCATTCTGATCCCCAGAGTATGTTTTATTGTTAGTTCACAAGCCTGTTGCTCCTCAGAAAATTTTTGAGCCCTGCCAGATGCAAATCCACAGCTAGTGCTTCCTCCTTGAGGAAAGACACATACTTTTTGGAGACTGCCTTTTCACTACTTTTTTTTGAAACATGGGGCTCTCATGGGGCAGAGCTGGATGGAGATGTGCAAGAGGATCCTGTCCTGGGACTGCTCCATGATGGGCATGTGGCACTGGGAGCCTCCTGCCTGGTGTATCCCACATGATCTCCACTTTCCACAAGCATTTCTGCTCCCTCATCTGATCCCTTAATTATCTTAGCCCACTTTATATAGCTCTTTTTTAAAGTGGAATATTACTATCATATATATTCTTTTTAATTTCTGCCTTTTACAAGAATGTTTTATGTTGTCTTGATTTCTACCACAATACTCTTCTGTATCTTTATTTATAGCCCCATCTTCATGCTGCTCGTGACTGAACCGCACTTGCTTTTCTCTTTTGCCTGCTTCAACAAATAGCAATTTTTTTATTGCCTCTAAAAACGCAGCCTGTGTGTGACACTGATAAGTAACCAAAATCTTTTGTCACTTCTATTAAACCCTTGCCACCTCTCTAATCCTCTTTAGCATTTTACAGCCCCAGATATCATCCTGGTCAAAAGATTGAAACTTGTATGATTTTCCCATTTGAGCATGAGATTTCAATCCAGAGAAACGCTGTGAGGCAAATGAATATAACTAGCTATGCACTTGCTCCTGCTTTGTTTTTTTTCGAAACACATCACTGCACGTCAGCGTGATTGCTTTGCCAGGGCTGCAGGTTGGTCCGAGTGGCCGCTGCTGGTTCTCTTTGACTCTCTGCCCTGTCCCACCATCTGAGCCATCCCTTGCATCGCTCCATCCTCCTCAGGCTCCCTGCTGCAAGGGCTCAGCCAAGCACCATCTTGTATAATGGCTGGGTCAGAAAAGACTTAAAGACAATATAATTGCAGTGCCTCTGCCATGGGCAGGGACACTAGACACCTGTCAAGTTCATCCTCTATCTATGAAAAGGCATTTACCCCTCAAACCAGCTAATCTCAGCCAGCACAAAGTATTCAAGCCAGGTCCTGCTTTCTCTTAAATGCTGAACCAACTCATCGTGCATCTGGCTGTAGTTCCATCCTCAGGTGGATGCTCACATCTTCTGATTGCAGCTCTGATTGCTTCCTGCTCCAAACCCAGACTTGCTTCCCTCCACTTTGCCTCTGCTATTCCCAGCGTGTTCTTCCTCTCAAGGCTGCTCTTCTTTCTCCCAGCCCTGCTAGTGCTGTGTCGCTCAGACAGCTCATCCGTCGCTCACAGCTCCTCCGAGCGTCACTTTTATCATTGCTTCATTATTCCTCCCCCAGCAGGCCAGCTGCCCGGTGGTGCTCACTGCTCCCCAAATCCGGGCAACTTTTCTTCCACCTTGGAATTGATTTTGCTCCTTGTTTTGTTTTCCCCACAGAACTTGTGAGGTGGGATTTCTGTGCACTCTTCTGGGCAGGTGAGCTCCCCACCCCCCTTTATTTTTCCAGCTCAATCCCTGCATATGAAACTATGAAGGAACCTCACTGGGGCTGAGAATAATAAAAAAAAATAAAATGCCACTTTAGTGTGTAGGAGATTCCCAAGAGGATGGCAAGAAGTCTTCAGCATCAACAGGATCCTGTTCAAAGAACAGGAAATTTGGAAATATTTGACATATAAGAACCATGCTTTTACACTGCTGGCAGGTAATAACCATCTGCTCAGGTTTAAGAATTCCTTTAGTGAAAACACCAGAAAATACATTTTGCAGAATGTAGAGACGTTCACTAGAAGAGGAGTTTCATGAATAAGCACCTAGCTGGAAAACACAATTACCAGAAGTAGGGCAAATAGAGGAGGGGTGGATAAAAGTCCCCCTAAGGGTCACATCCTCTGTTCCTGTGTTTACATATAGACACCCTAAATAACAAACTGAATTAAGCTACATTCATCCTTTCCGACAGCCCAGCTACCAGGGAGTCACAGGTATGGAACAAGCAGTAAAATTGGAGGCTTTTGCTCTCTTGTGTAAGAGGATCACACACAATCAATCTCAAAATTTGACTTTGGAAATACTTCCTTTTGGCTCGTAGCATCCCTGGCTCATGTTTTCATCCACCAGCCCCTTTGTGAGCTGGTGCTAAGGTGCTGTCAGGATGAGCACTGAAGTCGATTTACTTCATGCTTTGGCTCAAGTAAAAATTGCGTATACTTCATATCTGGTTTTATGGATCCACCATGAATTGACTCCAGCTAAGGCTTTGTTAGAAGAATTTCCTTTAATATAAGAGTTTGTCAATAAAAAGCTATTTCCGACCAGCCTCCCACAGCTGCTTCTTCTGAGAGATCCTTCACAAAGTGCTATGTTTGTAGGTCTTACCAAAGGACTTTCCTCTAATAAGAAAGCTTGTCAATAAGTTCGCTCTTTAGCTGTTTTTTCCAATGCTTTTGTAAAGATATAATTGTCAAGAAGATATAGATTTATTTGGCATCCCTAGCTAGGCCTGAGAAATTACAACTGTGCCTTTCTGTCAGACACACACCTTCAGCCAAATTGCTCTGAAATTGTGTACGATGCTAATGTGGGGAACTGCAGGAGACAGCTTTTCCAGGGACTTCTCAGGGAAAAAATAAAAAATAAAAAAAGTGTTTAAAACCAGGAAGAAAAATAAAATTACTTTTTTCCTTGGGAAGTTGTGTTGGGGAGTTGGGTCTGACTGGCCATCTATGGCTGTGTGGGGTTCTAATTCTTTTTCCAAATCTATCTAGCCTTTCACTTGTCCAAAAGCACAGCGTTCCACAGGTTATGTACATGCACTGCATAAAGGACAGTTTTCTTCAAAGGCAACAAGTTCAAAACCATGCTTCTCTGACTAAAGAGTGAGCTGGGCCCCTACAAGGGTGGAAGCAGAAAGTCTCACTGGGTCAGGAGTACCACGCTATGCAGACTGTCAACTGAAATCCAAAATACCTCATTTATTTTTCCCATGCCCATTAGTATTTTTGTCAGTGCAATAGGCAAAACATCTTCAATCTCCTTTCAAAATGTCCTTGGTTTTCATTTTTTGTATGTCAACTCCCTCGCTCCAGCTGCTCCCGCAACTCTGGGACTGCTGTGAGCCCACTAGATCTGGTAGGTGATGTGCACACTTGGTATACTTGTAGAAAAAAAAAACACACCAAAACTGGATGAATACCTGCCATATTTTATACCATGGACTGGTACCATCTAGTTATCAGTCCTATCACCCGCTCCAGCCAAATTCCAGCGACTTGGGTGGCGGATAGAATCAGCACAATCACACCCATCCCAGCATATTCCACCTAAAGAAATCCTTGCACACTTACAAATTCAAATGGTGAAGTCAGGGGAAGAAATCCCTGCAGATCATAGATGTACGTCTCGAAACAGTTGCTTTTAGCAGTCATAATCAGGATTTGCATATAAAAGCAACATCGATTTTGGATTAATCTGGGAACCCTTGAGAGCTGCCTACATGCATTGCAGAGAAGAACAATTCTGTGTGGCTTCTGGCAGAGCTTGAGAAATCTGAAGCTCAGTCAGTTTTATGTAAAACAAGTTTATGATATACAATCCAGAAAATTTATTTTAAGTGCAGGAGAAGGACTCCTGTCCCCTTGCTCTTCAAATTCTTTCTTTTTCCTTCACTTCTTTAAGCACTACCCAACGCAGTCCTCTGCAAAACTGATCATTGGGTGCAAAAGCTAGTTAAAATTTTTTGCTATTACTTAGAAATTGCATAACACATGGAAGCCTGGCAATTCTAAACACCTTAGGTACTTGTTCTTACAAGAAGCATGCAGCAATTTCAGTTATTGCAGCATGGAATTAGTGAGCTGCTCCTTTTGCACAAATCTGCTTTCTTCTTTACTCCATTATTGACAGTTTCAGCACGTTAATTTTGACCTTGCTTGTTACTTCAGACAAGCCAAGGGACACAGCTTGATTGCATCACAAACTATTAAAAATAATGATATTTTTCCAAATGTTTTGTGCATCCATATGAAACTTAGTTGGGAAGAAAAGTCCATACATCATCTGTCTCTAGCTGGGAAAGCAAAGTGGTCAGAACAGGCAAGAAAACTCACAGTAGAGTTGGTTTTATCATGTCAGTGCAGCTTATTGAGCAGAGGATCTCCTCAGGAGGCAATGTCAATCGCAAGGCAGACAGATGGAGCAGACCTTCCTCAACGCCATGTCCAGGCACATGAAGTACAAGAAGAAGATGGGAACAGCCCATACAGATTTGCTAAGGAGATCAATCTGCCTGATCAACCCTTGCAGCCAAACTGGAGAGATACAGACAAGACAGGGAGGATGCTCCCCTCTGGCACTGGTGAAGTTTCATCTGGGCACTGGTGCTGTTTGGTCCCCAGTACTGGGCAGCCCTGTGGGACCATGAAGGTGATAGGGGATGGATCTGGGACAGGAGAGGCCAAGGGGGTTGTGCCACAAGAAAAGGAGGCAGCAAAGAGGCTCGTTGCTGCCTGTGACTGCCCCACAGTGGAGATGGAGCCAGGACCTTCTTGGTGGAAGGGCAAGAAGCACAGGCTGCAGGGAGAGAAACCCCATTTAGATATTAGACAGAAATTCTTCCTCCTGAGGGTGGTCAGACACAGGTAGAGTGGACCCATTAGAATGTGGAATCTCTGTCCTTGGAGATGTTCAAGGTGGAATGAGACAAGCCCTGAGCTGCCTATCCAGCTTTGGCATCATCCCTGCTGTGAGCAGAAGATGCTCTCAAGACCTCCAGAGCCCCTCTCCAGTCTCCACTACTCACTGCTCCCAATTCTGCAACCCGCTCCTGGTTTCCCCCTTCAGAAAGTGCCAGTACAGATCAGTAACAAAACACACAGACTCTCCAACTACACATCCCTAAGCCACAAGTAGTCCAAATGAAACATGCTCTTGTAAAACCAAGAGAATAAATCAGAAATGAGTCATAAAGTGAACTCCAACTTCTTAAAACTAATCCCAAGCAGTAAAATAAAAAAAAAAGGGGTTTACTTCTCTGCATAAAAAAGCATTTGAAAAAAAATCCAATAAATATTTCTTAAGAAGCACAGAGATGATGATGCAGCAGTGAAGTATCTTAGGATTTCATCTTGCAGATAAGAAAAGGCTAGACCTGAAAGCACTGCTCATTCCAGATGTGCAGCTGGTGTAGCACATCTGGAGGTGCATATACTCATGTTACGTCCCGAGGGAGCAATGGGGCAGAGAGTTTACGGCAGCTCAGCGCTGCTGCAGGACAGAAGCAAGCCTCACCCTGACTTCTCCATTCCCCCGATCCCTGCAGACAAGTAAACCCTTCTGGAGCACGGGAGGGGCTCACCATCACACTTTGCCTCTGCTTCACATTAATTTAATAAAGCACACTGGTTGTAACACACTTGCCCGTTGGTCTGTGCAGGATCAGCACTGAGTAATTTCAGTAATGTCAAGTTATTTTACCCCGTCATGCTGTAAGGGACCCCTGCTGAGGGGTAAGGGCAAGGGCATTTTCCTTCCGTGTGATAGATGCCCTATGGTGACCAAGGAGCAGAGACACATCCCAGGACCCTCAGGCACTCGAGAACATGCACACAGCATTCACAGGCCAGGGCAGATACAGCTCCTTTGTCTATTGACAGGAGCACATTGCAAGGACATTCAAGACCTGGACATTTTAATGCCTCTTCTCCATCAGCCAGGACCATCATGCCCTTAACAGTATGGTTTAATGCCTTGTATAGAAGGACATTGCTTTTCTGGAGAGCTCTGGAGAATTTAACTGAGGATTAGCAGAACAAAACCCTGAGCCAAGAGGCTTCTTCAGCTTCTGCTAACTTCAGTACTTCTTATTAATCAGAGCTACTTGGATCTTGAAACCCTGATTCACGTGTAAGCACCTTGCTGGGCTGCAGCCCGAGCCGACTGCCCGCTGAATCATGTCACTGCAGTAACCCACAGATAACTATTTGAGACCGGAGCATTTATCAGTTAAAATTAATCCTTCCCCAAGTGAAAAAGCCTCTGCCTTCCAATTAGGCTGCTGCGAGGAATGGAAAAAAAGGGAAATCTCTCACCTTAATTAGTCTCTTTGCGGTGCCTTCTGCAACCTCCTTTCCCCTCACCAGCTCTCTGGGGCAGCATTCACCGGGGCGGTCCTCAGGGGCAAGTCCTCTGCTCCCATCCAGCCCCACCGGGAGCAAAGGGACTCACCGGCTCCTCCTTTCATTCTCCAGTATCCCAAATCAGAGCTGGCAAACGAAAAATAAATGAGAAGGAGCAGTTATTTAGGAAGCGTCACGCTTCTCGTGATGCTCATACAGTGCATGCTTAAAAGTTAGCTCTTTGAAGACAAAAATCTCTAGGACCTTTTCCTTCCACTACTAGCATGTCTTTAACAGATGTTATAAAGTTCAAATTACCCAGACTTTCAACACTTCATATTATCTAAAGACATGTTTAATAAGCTGATCTTTAAGTTCGGCTAACTGCCTAAGTATATCCCTTTCTTTCTTCACCGACTCACATCCATCCCCCTACAGCAAAACCATCTGCTTTAAGGGCTGTTTCAGACCCAGCGACTCTGTACGACTTGTAAAAGCAATTGCAGGTTCTGCTGGATAAACTCAGGTACTCATTTTAAGCTAAAAATGCAGGTAAGCATTATCAGACTAATGCCCACGAACCTGGAAAAACACAAGGAAAGGCGTTAGCACCACCATATTGAAGACCATTAAAATGCAGGTGCAATACGCTTGTTTTAATGGCTCTACAGGCTGACTCATACACCAATTACAGTTATCTTTAGCTCATTAGATGGAAAGTAAGTTTGTTGTCGTCTTGCCTCATAAACAGCTTGAACATTCATAACTGGGCAAAAAAAAAAACCTATACAGTATCTTCCATTTCCATTTTTAACTTCCTCCACAAGAAGAAAAAAAAATTAAACCATTCCTTGTTCTTGCCTTCAAGAAGCTAGTTTCTAATTCCGCTGTCAAACACACAAGGAAAATTCATTTTTCATGCACAATGTGGTTGCAAGTATATTTAATGCGTAGAGCAATCCACCTGTCCCTCGAAGGGGATCTGGACATCCCCATCCTGCTGGGAGCGATGCTGTGTTAGCTGCTGGCTGCTGCCAGATGTGCCCTCCTCAGGCATGGGTTGGCACCTTTGGAGTGCAGGTGTCACAGGCTTTACCAGACAGGGTAGCACAGCTGAGCACATGCCAGCTGGGAGACTTCTTTTGGGACATTTGAGCTGACCACACCCTGAGCATTTCTTCCAAGCAATAGATGCAAACACACCACCCACTAGAGAAAAGCTCTGAACAGCAGAAGCTGCTGCAGGGTCAGCCAACAATTCATTAGCACGAGGTTAATCAATCGACATCCCAATCAATTAAATTATCGGAGCATTAGGTTGCAGTAACTCCCTGGGAGGAATCTGCACACAGAGCGGGGAGGGAGGCTTTCCTCAGCTCCAGGATGGGGATGTGGCTCTGGGATATGACTCCCCTGCAGCCTCAACCCCAGCTCTTGCAAGCTGTAAATCTGGGGGAGACTTGGGCAGTCAGCCCAAATACAGCCAGCTAATAAGCAATGTTAACACTCTGCTTCCTTCCATCTGCTTTCCAAACCCAGCAGAAGGCTTCTCTGCTTTGTATTCCAAGGAGAAAAAGGCTCATTTTCAAATAAAAATTAGACCTTGCTTTCAGAGCTCTGCCCTAGATCACCCAGCCAGGCACACTGCTCCCAGGGAGTCCCTGTGTCCAAGGCTCTCTGTGTCCCCCCGACACAGGTCTGCGCAAGACGTTGTTCTGCTGTGTCCATCCACAGCTTCAACCCCCAAGACAAATGCCTCCAGCTTCCTTACTGGATTTACTGTGAGCATCTCCGTGGAGGTAACCTCAGATACATCCCCTCACCCTCCCCCTTTAGCTGTTCGTCACTGGAGGAATGAATGAATAATGGCGATATAATGTTTCAAAAATCCCACAGAAATTGCTTGCAGTATGCTACGAAGATATCATCACTTAAAAAAGAAAAACAAAACAAAAAACCCCACTCTAATTTTAATCAGTTCCATTATCATTCCCTGCATTCAAGACAGAGACTGCAGCCAGAAATAGAAACATCTCTGAATCCAGAAAGCAGACCATGCATGTTGCCACTCTAGCTGCCACGCCACCAGAGGACAACTGAAAGCACACCGCACCAGGAGTTCTCCAATCACCCCCAAAGACAGACAATCATCTCATCTCCTCCCCTGCAACACGTTTCAATTAACAAGGCTGTAATTCTGTTGTTGAATTCTGATAGTAATGTCTCAAACCACAAGAGTAAAGCAATTACAGAATTGTATATTCAAAAATTACCCTCCTAACTCAGCCCTATCTGACCCCCCTCTCCAATTAGCCCCAGACACTGCAGGAAGATGAGACTCAGATTATGGATGTCTGCTGTGATCTCAGAGGTCTCTGACTCCACACGCAGTCTTCTGAGGAAGTCATTCATTATTCATGTTTACTACCTCTAGTTTGGAGTCGAACTAGAAATCCACCTCAACTTCAGCCTGTAAAGGCCAATCCACAAGGCCCAGGATGGTTTCTCTCCAGGCAGTTTCAGAGCCTGGACCAGCACCGTCAAGCTGCTGCCCATCAGACGAAGGGGCAAGGAGCACAAGTGGTGAACCTGTGCAGGTCCTCCTGCTCCTGGAGGAGCTCCTGCATTCCCCAGGACCTCCATGCATACGCACGCTGTATCCATCTGGGGCTGTTCCTGCAGCCTTTATGAAACTCAGGTCTTTTCTCAGAGGTCATCTGGATTCCAATGACACCATCTTCTCCTGGGGCTAGCCAAGGCCTTCCTGTGAGATTGTGACCTTTTGAAGGAACTCTGTGACTGACACTCTCAAAGCTGAGAAACCCCAGTGCTGAATGGAGAGCACTGGCTCTCTGCACTCTGGGGTCCCCACAGTCCTTGGGACGCTGTGGGTCTCACCCAAGTCAGAGCCATGGAGACAGCCTTACTCTCTGTGGTGGGATGCTTCATCTGCCCTGCTCTCTTGTAACCCACTCATCGTTCCTTCACCCACCTTGAGTACATCTGCCCAAGTCCCTTGTGTCCTTTCCATCTCACACCATGGCCCTGTCCTTAGCTCTTGGAAGCCCACACTGACCAATTGACGGATGGATTGGATGTTCATTCAGCCTCCCAAATCCCACACCTCTCTAGAGTTGGCAAGAGCCCTCCCAGGCTGATTCACGGATGGCCCTAGAGAACTGACCCAAATTTGCAGAGCACACCCACACTACGAGACAAGGGCACAACCACCTGATCCTGCTGTCCTAGTGGTCCTCTGGGCCATGATGAGAACAGACAACACAGAGCAAAGGGGAAGGACCATCCTCTCCAACAAGGTCTGAGACACAAGAAAGCATTGCATCACTTTCTGAGCTCCCAAGTCCCAGTCACTGCCAGACCTACAGGACAAATGTTCCGTTCTTCATCTAAGGTCAGTGCCTGAGTCTAGCACCACTTCCCAGCTGCTCACGTTGATAAGAGTTTGAGGGCAGGATAGCAGGAGATGGAGTCTGTTAATTAAATGTGTTTATCATCAGACTTTGATGGCACTGCTTCTTCACAGCTTGACAAAACTTCCATCAGTCAAAAGGAAGCTGTGGCCAGCTGCATGCCAAACTGTGATTGTGGGGGCTGTAACCCACTGAAACGTTTAGACCTTTCATGGATAACAGACAGCTTTTACTTAATTCCTTGCCAAATTTTTGGTGGATCATACGGTGGGATATTGTACACCAGCCTGACTGTGCTTGTCTGCATAACTTGGGTTTTTCATGTCACTAGCAGCACTGACATGAGTTATACACAGATGGATTTGTCTTTTTCTTCTGATGTAGATGCTGTTTCCAGCTGAAGTCAGACAATACATTTCCAAATCGGTACAGAAAATGTGCTCAGCAAAGATAAAAACTCATTAAATCTTCCTGTTAAGCTATTTGTGTTGTTCCCAGCTGTGGCTACCCTTTCCACAGAAACAGAGAGTTAGAAGACTTCTGGGAGGAGCTCGCAGCTCCAGGCTGATGCATTCCAAACAGGTTATGGCTCAGGAAGACTTTGGATGACTTTTGCCTCGCCCCTCTGCATTTTAAAATATGCAGGGACTAGGAGAAAAAAGTCACTATCACCACCCCTCCCTTCCCAAGGATCAACGAGCAGACACAGCAGGAAAACCTGCACCCCCCAGGCTGTCCCCTCTCCTCATCTCCCCCGTTTCTCCACAGCCAGGACAACCACAGGACCTCTCCTCCAGAATGGCTGGTCACCAACCCCGGCAGAGGCAGGATTTGTCCCCACACATGCACGTGGCAGCTGTGTGGGCTCTTGGCTTGGAGCCTGATGCCATATGAAGCAGCACTCACTCGTAGCTGCGGTTCCCAGCGAGGAGAGGTCAAGGGACTCAAACACGCTCAAAGCTGTAGAGGCTGAGGCTCTTGGGGAGAATGAGGACTTAATCTGCACTGGATTGCTCCATTTGTCCCCAACTGAAAAGAGTAGCGGGATGGGTACAGCAACAGGCAACACCAAAAAGCTTATGATGTGCCACCCAAAGACCTACAGTCTCCAGGCTGCTTCCACAAGCCCCTGCCTGACCCCACTGAGCATCATCCACGTCCTGCAGCACACCACGCACCGCAGAAACACCAGCACACAAA
>NW_009700940.1:0-1121 GCF_000703405.1 Apaloderma vittatum
GAGTTGGCAGATATTCCACGTTGATCACTGGGTCATCCATCCCAAATATTCAGAAAATTACATCCCTGAAAATGACATCTTGCTGCTGAAGGTAAGCCCCCATATAACCTTGCTGCCCAGGGATCTCCCCGTGCTCCCTTCCTCAACCCCATGAACTTGTTCCTTTGCCTGCTCTCCCACATGTTCTTTCTGCTTGGCAGCTGAATCCAGAGGCCAGGCTGACTGAGGCAGTGAGTTATATTCCCTTGCCCAGTGAAACTGATTGTGCAAAACCGGGAACTACATGCAGTGTGGCTGGCCGGGGGGGGACAACAACGGGCATCAATGGCAGAGGATGAGACTAATGTGCTGCTGGAGGTGGATCTGAAGGTGCAGAATGAGAAAGTGTGTGAGGCATCTTTCACCAAGGATTACCTGCGGCGATCTATGATCTGTGTTGGTGATGAGAATCGCAGAAAGTCAGCTTTCTATGTAAGTTTGGTTTGGGGCTCCAGACTTGGGACAAGACAGTCAGGCTGGTTCTCAGGTGGGGAATGGAGGGGATTAAAGTGGAGAAGAATATTCAGGATGATGTGTGGAGACTCTTCTCAGGAGCTCTGAAGCTAATATGCTCCCTGAACTGGTGTGCAGTTGCCCATCTCTCAGCGTCGTATGACTTTTTACACACCTGGGAACATCCTAGGCAGCCTAGCCACTGCTCCAGCAGGCTGCAGATCTCCTGTAAATCTTTTATCTTATCCTCCTGGTGTAGTGGGTTGGCTTGGATACTCCTCTGTGTCTAAAATAGAGTGAGATCCTTGTCTTCAGGGCTGTGAAGGCAGATTTTGAATCTCAAACACAGAGGAGCAGTAAGGCAGCTACAAGCCCTGTGGAGCTGGGGCTGGAGGGAGATGACTGAAAGAGGAGGTTCTTCACCCAGGGAGAGGCAAGAGGGCCAGTTTCTTCCTCAGGGCAGGGAGAGCTGTTCTCTGATGTATCTGATCCCTCCCACTCTTTTTTCTCACAGGGTGATTCTGGTGGCCCATTGGTCTGCAATGGGAAGGCTCACGGCATTGTTTCTTTTGGACCACTAAATTGTAACTTCCCTGATGTGTTCACCAAAGTGTCCTATTTTGAGCCCT
>NW_009700941.1:0-33087 GCF_000703405.1 Apaloderma vittatum
GCCTTTCGCAAAAGGTTCGAAGCAGCTCAGGCTGGCTGCGTGCAGCTTCCGGCACCGACCCCTCATAGGGGTTTTGCTTAGTTGATGTCTCTGCTACGTTTGCAAGCAGCAACCAAGTGTTGTTGGGAGTACAGCACGCTTTCCCTTCTTCGTTTCTTCCCGTCAGCTGAGGCAAACGAAGGAGAAAGTCTCAGGGGTAATTAGGGACAGGAGGATGCCATCAACAGAACGGCCATTAATTTTATCAGGCACTCTCTCCCCACCCCACAAGCAACATCCCTATTTTTTTCAAGAGTGAGGTGATTATGTTTGGGCCTGACCTCAGTGAAATCAAGTGTAAAGGAGCTTTTGGTCCTTCTTTCAACAGAAGGGGACAGAAGGGGGTACAAGATTAGCTCCAGTACGGCAGTGTCAGTTATTACTGAATGTTTCATTAATTATTCAGCTTTTTGCACCATTTAAACCCTTGGTTATAAAAAAAAGGCAACAGAATCTCGAACAAAAGATAGAAAAACATCTCTTCCTCAGAGCTTTACAGATAAAAAAACAGGTAGAGGCTCAAGACCACTACAGGCCTGATGCTTTCCAAAATGAGGAACATCCTCTTCTGCTGTTTCCCTGTTAAAATTGTAAGAAAAAAGAAAAAGAGGCATTGTACATGCACAGGCATTGGCAAAAGTGTGTGAGTGTGCGTATTTGTCCCTTGATTCAAAGGAGGAGTGGTGGAAGAAGCGTGTGTTACAACCAGGTTGTCAAAACCTGGGGTGTTGGGTGATATGGTTTAGGGGTGACCTTGTAGTGTAGGGTCAATGGTTGGACTTGATGATCCCAAGGGTCTTTTCCAACCTGAATTGTTCTATGATTCTATGAAAACAACCCAGATCCAATCCTACCTTCTTGCTCCTCCCATATGAAGCAAAGTCACAGTTCCATGCAAAAACATCTGCAAGCTCCTCTTTCAAAGGAGAGTCCACATAACATTCATGATTCGCAAAGAAAAGCTAGGCCAAGTGGTTAAGAAAAGCTAAATTTATATTAAATTATCATCAACCCCTAAAATACTGAACACAGTGGTTAAATAACTCCAGAAAGTCCAATGTCTCCAGTGAGTAACGTTAAAACCATTACACAGAACACACGGAAATCACTGACATTAGCTCAGGACAGACAGGAGAGAGGTTTGCTTTTTACATAGTAAATCAGTGCTCCAGAGATCATCCTCCAGTGGCCTTTCTACATTCTTAAACATCCTAAGTGCAGCGAGGGTCTTCTCTTCCCCAGAATGAGGAACCATGATGCACCCCCTAGGCAGCATCTCACTGGGGCTGTCTCTAGGAAAAAGAAACTAATTTCTGCCCACCTCACTAGCAGAGGAGAGGCCGTGGGATAATTGTTGCTCCTTTTCTCCACAATAATTTGAAGAAGGGAGCAGAGCACTTCTGAATGGTTGTTAGGCTGGAGTGTGCAGAGTACCTCCTAAGAAGCAGAGAGTATTTATAAAGGTGGAGATGCCAAGCACCATGAGTTGTTGAAAAGACTGACTGGGTTTTCCTTTCCGTTTCGCACTTGTGACTCAACTGATTATCTTGACAGGCTGACTGAACCTCAAGTGACAGATCTGGGCAGATGTGTCCCTTCACCCCTGTCCCACCTCAGGATTTTGGTGCACACTCACATAAGCTATTGGGGAAAAAAAACAACCCAACCCCAAAACTCAGAGAAACCCTGCTTTTCTGGAAGTCAGAGGCTTCCTCTCCCATCCACCCACTCCCAGCTCTGATGCTCCTGCAAGTGGTTTCTGTTCCAAATTGATTCTTCCACCTTCGCTTGAGCCTGCTTGTGTTGCCCCTGCATGAGGCAGCTTACACAGGCAAAGTCCACGTCAGTGATATGCAGTTCCTTCTCAGTTCCCAGTCAAGTCCATGCCTCAATCCAAAAGTGCCTCTGCCCAACAAAAACAATGCTTCCTAAGCTGGAGTCAATCAAATAAATAATTAAATAAAAATCTATTTTTTTTTTTTAAAAAAAAAAAGCTAATCCCTCTGGGAGTAGGGAGAGTCCTACATTAACACAGGAAAATTTCCAAACCTTAGTTCCAGTTCACTTTCCACAGGAATACACACCAGTCAGCCCAATGGTGCAGTTATGGACAGTTTGAAGCCACCTAGGTAGGTGAAAGCTGCAAACTTCAGCTTTCTGCAAAGCTACCTCTGCCAGAAAAATTACAGCCAACCCACTGGCAACTGCCATATTTTTCAGGGGTAGCAGGACTACTAGTCTATAAACAAGGACAGAGTAGAGTAGGATGAATCTTCTTTTTTTTTTTTTTTTCTTTTTACCAGCTGGAAAGATAGCACATGGGAGATGCACCCTCCCCACACTTGCAAGCCATATCTCTAGTGTATGCTTTGCTCTCTTTGCACCACAGGTGGGAAGGTACTTGACTTATTCTCAGCAGGTAAAGAGGTTACAGACTTTGCTGTGAGAAATTCTTCAGTGGAAAGTTCTGCTTCCAAGTATCTGGCTTAACATTTAATATATTACCATGATAGTATCCGTATGACTTGAGCGGTTAACGTAGATCTTATTTTTGAAGAAGCAAGAGATATTTTGTCTCTCTCATTTTCCTCTGAACAAACAGATGACAGAGATAACTCAATATGAAAATGTGGCAATAGTCCTTGGGCACATCCAAGCCCCAACTGCAGATGCTGCTGGGCTGTAACTACAAGGGTAAGATTACACTCCCTGGAGCATAAAAGGCCTTGGACACTAAAGAACAACTGAAGCTCAAGCAGCTGATGGGAAAAATGACTTTGCAAGGAGAGCTATTTAGTGGTAACAGAAGAGCTTAAAGTGCAATTCTATCTGATAAACAACTATTTAAAATGGCCCTTACAGCTCCCTGATTATTGTCTCCTATTCTAGGTCAAACAGCCTCAGCTATAGTAATATACTCAGCTCAGTAATAAAGCAGCCAGCACTGAGCATTCCCCTGGGAAAGACACAGCCTAGGAATTCTCTGTTTTCCCTCATTATAGTAATCAAAGATCCTAAAGGCCAAGTGAGTTGGGACCTTACAGAATTTAAACTAGTGGGGACTTAACAAATTTTCTTTTTCTTTTTTGATATATTCGTTATGCAAAGCTGAGAGCAGAATACAGGCCTTGCCGAGATCCATTTCCTCCCATTAGCTCTGTAGAGCTAAGAACAACGCCCATCTCTTCTTTCCTCAGGTTCAGCACTCTGACTCCAGTGCCCACAGGGAGTAGTTCTGATAGGGCCATTTGCTGAGTCTTGTTTTTCCAGACTAGAAACGTGTTTTAGCAGGAAAAGGGAGACAGGAGCAGTGTCCACTGCCAGCAACAGACACAGTGCTCCAATCTGAGCATTCCTTAAAGTTTTTACTAGCAGATGGGAAAGCAAGCAGTGATGCCCTCATGAAGTGAGTCATGGCAATGTGACTATGCTCTTTATGCCCTGAAAAGGTGACCTGATGCTGTGTCAGTGTCCCCCTGAGCCCCAAAGTATACCTCATCTATTCCAAGACCTCTCTCAAGCCAGAGACCCCCTCAACACAAAGCCTCAAAGAGTGCTGCTAGTGCTGGAATGACATGGGGAACTTCTGTGTCCAGGAGCTAGCAATGAGGCAGTTGTGCTCTCTTCATGGGCGCTGACTGTGCGCTGGATGGCACAGGACTTGCAGCTTGCCAGAGAACACAGAATCTGAACCAGATTCAGGCCAGAGGAGTCACTGCAAAAGTTAATGTAGCAACTTCCAGGAAAAGGGAACATATAAATAAATCACAGACAGTGAAAATGAACCAAAACAGTCTCTGGGTTCCAACCCACCCATCCTCCCCCTCCAACCACAACAGCACAGCTGCCCAAGCTCCTTGCTGAAAGGCAGTCGTAGTCTCTGGGCCCCTTGCAAGAGAGGCTGGTCTCAGTGCCCTTCTTTGCCTAGCAGGCACAGTTCTGTCTTTTTTGTGCAGAGCAGAGGCTAGGGAGGGTATGAGCATTTCCAAAGTCGCATGTACTTCAGACCTCGCTCTCCGTGGAGGGCTTGCGTTGGTGTTTCCAGCCTGTGTCTGGGAGTGAGCCACGCCGTTCAGGGGTGGCTGCTGCTGTGTTAACACTACTGCATTCAGACTGTTCTTCCTGTAGCAGCTGCTCAGTTTCGGTGTCATCCAGTGAACCAGAACTAGCCTGGATAGAGACCGTATCTGTCTTCATGCAGACGTGGTCCCGGAGGATCCCTCCTCGGGAGCTCCGAATCTGCTTAAGGTCATCCCACTCGGAATCATCACTGGATAAAAGGCATATCCCCTCCACAATCTTGATCTTCTCCTTGGTGTAGCCGTGGTCAGGACCAGCCTAGGAAACAGACAGATGAATGAAAAAAAAAAAAACAAAAAACAACACCACACCAATATATCTATGGAAAAATATGGCAAAGAGCAAAGCAGAGCTGGAATGTAGACAGCGAAACACACAAAAGGCTGGATCTCCATGTAAACAGCCACTGGTTTTGACTGTCACAATGGCAGAACCCATTACCATAGAATCATAGAGTGGTTAAGTTTGGAAAGGACCTTGAAGATCATCTAGTTCTAGCCCCCCCGCTGTGGGCAGAGACACCTCTCTCCCACCAACCCACCTTGCTCAAAGCCCTATCCAATCTGGCCTCGAACACCTCCCTCCATGGATGGGACATCCATAACTCCATTGGGCAACCTGTTCCAGTGCTTCACCACCGTCACGGTGAAGAATTTCTTCCTGATATCTAATCTAAATCTGCCCTCTTTCAGTTTCAGGCCATTGCCCCTTGTCCTAACACTACAGGCCCTTGTATAAAGCCTTTCTCCAGCTTTCCTGCAGGCCCCCTTAATGTATTGGAAGGCTGCTGTCAGGTCACCCCAGAGCCTTCTCTAAGCTGAACAACCCCAGCTCTCTCAGCCTGTCTTCATAGCAGAGGAGCTCCAGCCCTCTAAACCTCTTCATGGCCCTCCTCTAGACTCTCTCCAGCAGATCCACATCCCTTTTTGTACTGTGGGCTCCAGAACTGGACTCACTACTCCAGGTGGGGCCTCACCAGAGAAGAGGGGGAGAATCACCTCCCTCGACCTCCTTTTGATGCAGCCCAGAACAAGGTTCACTTTTTGGGCTGCAAGTGCACACTGCCAGCTCATGTTGAGCCTCCCATCAACTAACACACCCAAGTCCTTCTCCTCAGGGCTGCTCCCAATCTCCTCCACCCAGCCTGTATTTGTGCTTGGGATTGCCTAAGTTTCCCTTCAGTTCTTCACCTCCCCAAGAGGAATCCTCCCTGCAAGAACTCTCATTCCAAACTCCAGGAACCTTCAAATCACAGAAAGCGAATAAGGATGAGCTGGCTCTTCCAATTGAACTATATATATTCCCTGACAGCAACGAGTAAGAACATCACTGAGCCTACGAAGGAAGGAAAAAAGTAAAAAGGGAAGCAGGAACAGCCAGAAGACTTCATTGTTAAATTAGGGAGGGAATAGATTCTAGGTCTGCAATATTATGAGATATCTGAGTCATTCTAGATTCACCTCTCAAGAAAGCACAGCCCGAATACCACTGTTGAGCCTAGGCCTCACAGTCATACAGAGGAAGGATATTATATGGAAACAACAGAAACAATCAGAGGCTAAAGGGAACACACTGAAATTAAAGTAGTGAAATGTCTAACTTGGCCCACTGACAAATAAGGAACATTATAATGTCCAATCTATCTCTGAGATGTGGAGGGGGCAGGGAAATACACATCTGGATATATCTAGCAGCAGCAGAATTAAAAAAAAAGTGGAAAGGGTTTAGATTTCCAGATAAGTAATCATGGCTTATCCTTAACAGGAAAGTTTGGGAATCTATTGGGTAGTACCTTTGAAAAAGAAAATCAAGGAAAACTCTTCTCTGAATAAGTCTTGCTGTGATCCCTGCTAGAGGAAGGGGTAATCTAAAAGATTATCATAAGTAGTTCTACAGAAATTATATTTTTCTTATCTCCCGTACTGAGTACAAGTAGCTAAAGGCAAGATCACGGGATCTGCCACAGAAAATTACCTATACTTTCTTGACAGACAGTAGAACTGGTTTAAGCAGGGGAAAAAAACCAAGAAGGGGCAATTAGTATGGGACAGTGAGCCACACAACAGAGCTTGAGTGAGAATGCAGGTTCAAACACACAGAGTAGCAATACCTGACATGAGGATGTAGATGGAAATCAGAAGAGGGAAGATGAGAAGCTATCTGAGTGATAAGAAAGCTTCTGAGAAGAAAACAGAGGAGAAACTAAGTGCTGCAAGGTATCATATTAAACCCTCTCCATCCTGTTGCACACAGGGCAGATCTCTGCAGGGTCTTTAAAATGCTCCATTTAATGAAGGCTCCAGTTGTCTCCCTGTCCCACCCCTTCCAAGCAGTGCACAGCTGGGAGCCACGTTCTTGTTACCAAACCTCTTCTGGCTGACTGTCCCCTGGTGACTATCCAAAGCAACCTTGGTGCAAAGGTCACTAACCATGACTGTGTCCAGGGAAGACAATTCCCTGGGCAAATTAAAAAATCAAGGCAAATTAAATATAAGACATCGTGGGAGTCGAGAAGAAGAAGAGTGCTAAAGACGGGTCTAATTCACTGCAGCTTACTTGGTAAGAAGTGCTGCTGGTTGATCTCCATAGGAGTCTGAGCAATTCACTGAAGCTGTCCTATGTCTAGAAGTAGATGCTGACAAGTTGCAACATTTTCACATACTAAGGCCTGTAATACTCAACAGCAGCTTGAGTTGGGCTCCCATGTCCTTAGTAGCAGCTCTTACCTCTTTCTTATAGCACAACTGGTTGTACATGGTTGGTTTGGGAATTGCTTCAATCTTCACCTCCTGGGTAGATGTCCGATACGAGGGATTACTGTAGGTTAGGTTCCCCAAGCCAGGGTCCGTGAACTTGGACTTATTATGCCTAGAAGGAGAAAGCTGTCAGAAAAGACACAGGGCCCTACTGCCAAGATGCAAAGTTTCTCCATGCTTAGCAAGTGGAAAGCTCCATCAGTCTTCATCGCCCCTCAGAGAGAATGCTTGCTTCATCTGGCTCTTCTGCTACCAGTACATTCACTAGTTACCGGTACAGTAAGGCACTGCCATGTAACCACAAAAGCTATACTGGAAATAACTGGTGAAGCTATGTGGCAGAAAGTAAATGGGCTCACACACATAGCGAGATATGAATTATCTCACATTCCTACCCAAAATTCGTAAGCTCTGCAGAAAATTTAACCAGTAAGGCTTCAAATAACACACTTGCATGCCCAGTACCTCAAAGGCACAGGGCTTAAACCTTGCAAATAAAATCATCAAATGCTTTCAATGGAGAACAAAGGGTTTGTAAATGACAATAAGGAAAGAAGAAGTGCTTTCTGGAGCTTTCTCTTCCTACAACCCTAGATTTTACTACCAGTCAGGAGAGGGGGAATAAAGATCACTTACCTATATATAATTAAAGCAGCAATAAGCAGCAAGATAAACAAGATGCTGAGAAGGCCTCCAGTAATGTAGCTGACATGCAGTCCTTCTCCTGAAAGTGAACAGCAAGGGCAATTTATACACTCTCCTTAACTTCCACTGGATAATACCGACCTCAGTGTAATACCTAATGCAGAAGTTTTACATCATATACAAGTATGCCAAGTAAAATATCAGCACACCAAGGTTTAGCAGAGGGATTTGTTTGGTTTCATATCAAACCAAACACATGATAAACCCTTCCTCCCACCTAGGCCTCAGCAAGCCAAGGGGTTGGATGAGTTAGACCCTCTTGCTGACAGATTACTCCTGCAGTGTGAAACAACTCCCCCAGTCAACCACCCTCAACTAAACAAAAAGGGGACACTAAACAAGAAGGGGATCATTAATGGGAAGAGCCCAATGGGTGAGGTATGGGATGAAAGAAAACAGAACTATTCTTCAGACCAAAGTGTCATTTGGAAAAGTCCCCATATAGACTACTGAACGTGTATGACTGATATTTGTCCTTAGACACACTTTTTTTCTGCTCAGAGGTCATTAAAGTAATTCAAGTCAGAGTTACAGACATTGGAGTTTCAAACACTATGGACTGGAATTCCCTGGGCTCATCTGGAAGAACAACCCTGCTGAAGAAGAGCTAAAGAAAAGGAACTCACCCATGGTTGCCAACACTGCCTCGTTGGCATGGGTACACAAGCCTCGCCTAGCATCTTTGTCAGAGCAGCTGAATAACAGAAGGACAGCTAGTTACTGAAAGCATTATCAACAGCACCAAAAGTATCAAAAGACAGGATGGGACATGCTAACACTGACAGCCCTTCCATTTCCAGTTCAACAACAGGAGTCTTCCTTTCTCCAGTATCTTCTGTAGCCAGAGGAGAGAGGACCATATACATATATGGAGTTGTGTGTGTCACTTACGGGTCTGCAATATCTTTACATCCAAGTCATTCTAGATTCAACTCTCAGATACAAAGGTATATCTATCTATCTGAACACAAATTTCAGCACCAGTGCTGAAGCAAAAAACAGAACATCCTAGAGTCAGCACAAAGATCTTTCTGTCTAATGCATCATACACAAAGTGCAAGTTTTGCCCTGTAAATAACCAGCCATATACTATAGAACATACTTTTTTTGCTGGCCAGTAGGCTGTAGGGAATTAGTAGAAAGAAGCCTCTTAGCTACCTGCATTGTAACTTAAATGATAGAACTGCAAAGGTTCCATTCTGCCCCAAATGAGCTATCCCTTTGTGGCCAAGGCAGAACTGCTTCCTCAGATGTCTGGGCCAGGTCTGAGATGTCTCAGTGAATTAAAGCAACAGTCTCCCCTCTCCTCCCCTCAGAAACAAGATCTCAAATTAGGAGTTCAAAAATCAATCAAATGAATGACATGATCCCAGGAGGATTTTAACAATTCAAACAGTCAGTCTGGACACACATTTCAATAGAACAGACAGAGAGACCTCTGCACCTCTTTCTTGCCAGCTCACCAGTGTTCTGCATTCTCTGTCAAAATGGTTTTCCCCATCAAGAACGTGAAGTCTGGAGCTGGAATAGCCTCTCTTGGCTAGGGTGATGTACATTTGGATGATGACAACCAGAGGAGCTTGCATGTTGCACCTTGCACAAGCTGTGACTTTCACACCCCAATTCCAAGAGAACAAGAGCACTTACTTTCCTTCTACTGTACCCAGAGATGTGAGAGGTTTGGTTGTTGAGGTATCTATTCTGCCAGGTGGTGTTTGACTTCTCTCACTTACGCTGGTGGGTTCAGGACCAGGAGGCACCACACCAGGAACTAGAACAACAGAGAAAAACAAGCAAGACATGAAAAAATATGGTAAAGCTATAGAATGTTTCTGAAACAGTCTGTACGGGCAGCTTTCCAAGTTGGTTGGCAGAAGGAACAGAAGAAGCTCTATTGCTCACAACTACCTTAATTCCAGTATATGACCAACTCTCCTTAAGTTTTTATATACTGGAGAGCTTCAGAAGCTCTAGTTGCCACTACCACTGCCTAAGTACTGGCAATGGCTCACTTACAGAAGCTACTACCCAAGTGACACTCAGTAAACTCACTGGTAGAACAGGGCCGTCCATCTGGTTCATCTGGACATGCGCAGACAAAGTCAGAAGCCCTGGCAAAGCAAAGGTGAGTGCAGCCTCCATTGTTCACTCCACAAGCATTAGTACCTGGAAAGAACAAGTAATTTTCTAAATATGTTGCAGATGACCAGGTAGGAGCTCAGACCAACAACCTTTTTTCCTGCTTAGCCAGAGATACCTCCTAAAAATCCAGCAAGTTACTATGCTCTGGCACATGCCCTTCATTTGACTGCTAAACAAGTGATGACAATAGCCAGATACTAGTAGGATTAGGGCAGTCTTGAAAGGAAGGCACTGGAAATCATTAAACAGCAGCCCAGTGAACACAGCTGCACAGACTGAAAACCAAAAAGCTCACAACAATGTCAGATGAACAACACAGAAAGCAATATTTGCTAATCAAAGTTATAACAGAACACCATTAAGATGTACTTGACTGAAATGTCACAGGCAAACAAAGAACGCGCCTAGAGAAGATGCATTAACGGCCTGAGTATAAGAACAGATGCTAACCTCGCTCAACATCTACATCATCGTTCCAAAGTTCTTTGTGTCTACAATTAGTTTGCCTGAAATTAAGCTCCTCCTATTTACCTGTCTGCCTCTGAGGGGAAACCACAATGATATCCATCAGTCCCTCGACATTGGCCAGGACCGTCTCTTTGTTCCGCCCAGAGTATTTGTCCGCTCTCTGGATAGATTTGGTTTGCCAGTCAGTCCAGTATATCCACCTGTCCTGCTGCTCAGGGAGACAGCAAGGAAAAGTCAGAGCCATTAGCATGTTTAGTTACACAGGCACAGGATACCCTTAAAAAACCCCATATCCTAGTAGTAGAAGGCTTCTAAAAGACCTCTTCAACCCCTCCCCCTCTAATCATAAAGAACATGACTGTCTACACCTCACAGGAGTTCAGACAAACTTCCTTTGTTAGTTCCACCAGAGAATTAAATACTACCCCCTCAGTCACCTTTGTTTCCCCAGCCTGTAATACTTCCCTGTCCCCAAGGTGCAAACTCATCAATGCACCAGGGAGAACAGTGGCAGCAGGAAAATCTTCTTACCTGTGTCAGAGCAAAGGGATGTGACACCTGGCTGACCAACACTTGCCGTAGCTTCCCATTGAGGTCACAGCTCTCTATGCGATCAAGATGCGCATCCACCCAGTAAATCCTGGAAGAACAGGAAAAGAGGTGAGCTTTCATCTATACAATCCCTCTATACTTTTTAGTCATTTGCTAGCCAAGATGAATCAGATAAAAAAAAAAAACAAAACAAATGCTTCTCCAATAAACCAAGTTAAGAAAGATAAAAAAATTTCATTATATCCCTTAACACTATGCAAGTAAAAGAAAATCTTTAACTGACCTCCTGGTGTCATAATCCAGAGTCAATCCATTGGGCCATCCCAGGTCAGTGTTAATCAGGATTTTACGTTCAGAGCCATCCAGGTTTGCCCGTTCAATTTTAGCAATGTGACCCCAATCTGTCCAGAAGAGGTACCTGAAGAGATATAAGGCAAGAATAAGAAGAAAAGAACATGTCATTTAGCCTAATGGACGTTTTAGCTGTGAATTAAACTGCTAGATTCTTCAGGTTCCAAAACAGATCATGTGGCTGGTGGCTGGCTTCTCCCAGCTAGCTGTCCAACATGCAGATTCACTCTCTGCCTGACTACACCCATCACTCAGAGTCAGCCACTTGCTGGTATCCACAGATTCACAGGGCACATCTCTTCTTCCTCCCACAACTTCCAATTTGCCTCTGCACAGCCTTTCTCCCTGCCCTGCCAATACTCCATACCTACCCCTTCTTGGGAAAGACAGCAATGGCTCGGGGCTCATCCAGGCTGTTATTGATAAGCACTTTTCTGGAGCTTCCATCCAGTCTAGCTACTTCTATGGTATTGCGTCCCGTGTCTGTCCAGTAGAGGTTCCTGGCAACCCAGTCCACTGCCAGGCCATCTGTAGTCTTCAGGCCCTGACCAATAACAGTTTCCATATTGCTGCCATTCAGATCAGACCGCCTGGATGGAAATCAATAACAAATGGCAGTGAGGAACAGGTAGCTCCTGGAAAGCCTTCACACCCCCATGTGTGATCCTCATCAACCACAGGGCCACTTCATACCTCCCCAATACCTTTTTCCCCATAGTCTCCAGCAGGTTAAACATACCTTCAGCATTTAGTTCAGTGATGCACATGATGCTGTGTACCAAAGACAAGGTGTAAGTAGAGTGTACTGCCAGCATCTCAGTCTCCCCAAGTTACTGGCACACTCCACAGCTCACTGTGACAAAAGCAGCACAAGTAGCTGGGTCACCTGGGCACTGGTCAAGCAGATGACTGGCACCCACCTGATGACATCAAGAAATACATCTGTGTAGTAAATCTTGCCATCCACGCTATCATAGTCCAGAGAAATTACATTGTTCAGCTCGGGAACAGGTATGTGCACATCCGTGTGATCACTGGTGTCTAGCGAGATACGACGGATGGAAGCACGGCTAGAGAAAAGCAGGTAGGTCTCGGGAGAAGAGTCACACGTCTGCTCATCTCTCTTCAGCTGAATACCAGTGGGGCAGGCACAGGAGAAGCCCGAGGGGTGAGGCAAGCAAAGGTGGGAGCAGCCACCGTTACGAAATCCGCATTTATTGAAGCCTTTAGAAATAGGGAAAGTATAGTTTAAGGATCAGTGTGGTCGCACAGACCAAAGCATTATTTTAAAGGCTACATACATGCACAACTTGCTAGCAGCTGAGTTCATCCTTATCATCCCAGTCTGGCTGGGAATCTACAGTGCTTCATGCAGAGACTGCCTCACTTTCCTCCAAGATTCATGGTGGGTATGGGCATGGTTGGGCAAGGAGAACAGGAAAATACAATAGAAGGGGGAGCATAGGAGTAAAATTTTGACCTGCATTCCTTGCTAATCATAGTTTTCCCATGGAAAAAGGACCAACCAAATGCTGACAGATTCACACAACTGCAGTTTAGCTTTATTATTGCTGCAAACAGTAATGCAGACAGCAAGATCCAACCCTGTGGGGAACCAGTGTGTCAATGCACCAGAGGCCAGGCTGACAAAGAGGCTTCTGTTTCAACTTAGCTGCACACAGTGGCAAGTAAACAAAAGCATCAGAGAAGCCTGCTGAAAGTGCCTGACATATTAGGGTCATATCTTTTTTGTTGTTGTTTAATGGAAATAAAAAAACTCACAACCACCACCCAGCATACATTTACTAGTAGGGGATAAACCCAGAAGACAGGTGCAGGGAGTGGGAAGACAAGGGGGATATGATGGTTAGACTTCTGGTTAGCTTTAAGTTATATTGTAAAGTTACAGTATTAAGACTGGTGTTCTGCTGTCAGTGGCCACAACAGAAATAGTACAGACTTTTCTCTATTAAGTATATATTAGAGAAATTCCACCAAAATCAAGCCACAGTACAAAGCAACAACTCCCCCTGAAGAGCAGAGAGGCAAGATGAAGTCATATAGAGTTCCCAAAGACTAACGAAGAATTGGACTCTGGCACAGAACAGTTAGAGAGATTGAGATATTAAAAGCAACTAAAGAAGGAAAGATTTTGTAGAGCAAAGTTGCAGACAGGAACATGAAGCCTACAATAGCTGGAAAGAAAAATGACTAGAACTTGAAACAAGGTTTATCTTAACAGGAATTAGTGCCTTTTGGATTTAAAAAAGGGAAACTGTCCAACACCAGTAGACTCCAGTGAAGCCTAACAGGGCATGACTCATTCAGTCCTCCTAAGAAAGCAGCTCTGCTCTCTGTGTGAGAATGAGGTTGTCAGTGCAATCCAGTGAAGAAAATCGGATGAAAGAGGTCATAAGGCATGAAGCAATAAACAAACACTAGACCCATGGAGCTGAGTAACGAGGGAGTAGTGCAAAAATAGTTAAATAGAAAGAAGAAAAGAAAATCTGATTTTTGAAAAGTTACTCTATCACTCATGCTTTACACCAAAGGACTCTATTCAGTGACAGCTCTGAAGGGCTCCTCTAGTCACAGCTCCCGCTGATTTGGGAGCAGCCTAGCAACTCACCCAGGGGTCGTGCCCTATCAACAGCTTGAATGTCCATGAGGCCAGGCAGGTTTGCCCTCACCAGGATGACATTGGCACCAGTGTCCTTGTCAGCCCTGTGAATGCTGCGAGTTTGCCAGTCAGTCCAGTAGATGTAAGAGTCCAGTAAAGTGAGGCCATAAGGATGTTGCACTGGAGACAGCAGGGTGCGGCGGTTAGCACCATTGAGATCTGCAGCCTCAATCCGCTAAAGAAAGAAGTAAACATCAGCCCCATACTCAAAACACTAATCTTCTTGCTTGCAGTTACTAAATCAAGTAGGAAACAGCCTAAGCAAATGGTATTCACATCCACCCTCCCCACAGCCCACGCTCTCAGAAAAGCATGTGTTCCTCTGGCTCTTTTAATAGCTTGCTCAAGAGCTCCCAAACAGCCTCCAAGCCACCAAAGAGCCAATGACAAAAAATTCTGAAGAACAGAATCAGACCTCAGTGTGTGCATCAGCCCAGAGCAGCTGAGATCCAGCCTTATCCACTGCCAGTCCATTAGGCCAGCCCAGGTTGTTGCTGATCAACACCGCACGTCCAGAGCCATCCATCCCTGAGCGTTCCAGCTTGGCATTCTCACCCCAGTCCGTCCAGTACATATACCTGGGGAAAAGCCAGCAAGTATTACGGAAACAGACATCAGAAGTCCTATTCTAAACCTTACATAGCCTCCTGACAACACTAACCCCATCTCGTGGTATAAAGCTATTGCCCGAGGGCTGTCCAGGTTCTGCCAGACCAAGACTTTCCTCATGGAGCCATCAAGGTTGCCCACTTCAATCCGGTTTGTTCCTGTATCTGTCCAGTATATCTTCCTGCCAATAGCATCCACAGCCAGCCCATCCGTAGTCAACAGACCTTAGGAAACAAAAAGGTGTATTGGTTACTGCTTTTCCTCCCAGCCTAGCCAGGATCTTCTGGTATTCCCCTGGTGCACCAAATTGAATAGCTGCCTTAGACTTTGCTTGCCCGTCCACCGAAAATGTAAAGGTCATTCTACCAGGGTATCAGACAATCTCCCTTCTCGTGCTGCTTGGAGGCAAGAGGCTTCCAAGCCAAAAAGCTGTCTTACCTGTAGTGATGATGTCTTCAATTTGTGAGCCATCAAGGGAAGCCCGGCTGATTTTCCGGAGTGTACTGTCTGACCAATAAACCTTTCCTGGATGGAAGAAGAAAGAGAAACTTTTTAAAAGTCCACAAGAAAACCAAATGCCAACAAGCAAAAAGCAAAATCTTTAAAAAAACCCAACAATGATTCAGGTCTCTAACTACAAGCAATACTGTTCAAAGCAGATCTCACTGCACAGAAATAACAGCAGCACAAGACTATTAAAAATTAGAGTGATGGAACAGTAAAAATTATCTCATTCCAATCCACCCCAAAATACGTAGGAGCACTGGCACTCTGACCTTTACACAACACCAGAGAACAACACACGATCAGCTTGTAGTACGGAGTCCTGCATCTGATTTCTCAAAATGTCCCAGAGGACAACAATCAGATCAACTGCTTAGCATACAACAGAGGGTTTACATCCAGCACAGTATCAGATGTTTAGCATAGCTGAACAGCCAGAGTCTCAGCTCTAGTGCTGAAAAAAAGCTTTCTTAAATTCAAAGTGCAGGGGCACCTCACTCAATATTGCAGAACAAAACTGCCTGCTATGTTGAGGTTCTCTGTTTTCCTATAAGAACATTACTTTCCTGATCGGAAAGGATTATTTAGGGAATGTTTGCAGCAGATACTTAGAAAAGGAAACCTACTCAAATTCACAGCCTACAAAAAGATCTGCATCTGGATCTTTACGCAGACATTTAGATGTGAAGTCACTTGTTGTCTTTCAAACAGATAAACACACTAGAAGTTCAGACCTTCGTGAGGATCCACTCCAATTGCAATCGTGTTCTTCATCGTGATGTTGACGGAGACGACAACATCTGCAAAGTAGGGAATATCCAGAGAGACCATCCGGATGTCAGTCCTTCTGGCAAAGATCAGAAAGCTGGTCATTCCTGCAGAGAGTTGAGAATGGACAGGTATCAGCAAGGAACAAGTTCAGACAACTGTAGGCATAATTTATTCAACATTCTGGAGGTGACATCCACTTCAGGGGAAAAAGGGAGACCTCAGGTAGATCTCAGCTTATGGGGAGTCTGAGTTTGAATGCTTTACTGAGCATTACTGAATGCTCGTTTACATCCAAGCTGAAAAATAGAGCACTCTTCTTAAAAGAATTACTTCTGCTAATATGTGTGATGAAAAAGGAATTAGGAGTAATTTTTTGCCTACTAAGGAGGAAAAGTACCTGAGGCCATGTATTTTCCACAATTCCCTAAAAGAGGTTCTATGGGAGGAAGGTGTACTTCTATTAAGGAACACAGCACCTTGTAGTTAAGAAGAATCCACCTCAAGATCAAGGCGAAAGGAAAAATATGACATTTGGTTTAGCTGCCCAACAGAATTTCAAGAAAAAATTATTTTGCATCAGTCCAGTTATTAGTAAGTTTCTTCACAGTAACTCCCAGTCAAATTGATCGTAAAAGCACGAGATGGACTTTTCAAGGGGTAAAGCAGATAAATAAAAGTGAATTTTGTTCTCTACCAAGGCAGGAGCAAAGTGTGGCTGTGATACAAAGCCACAGAGAGGACTCACCTGGGGAGCAGGTCTTGCCATCAGACTGCAGGTTGATCCCAGTAGGGCAGGTACAGCTGTAACCTTTTGGAAGAGGTGCCAACAGGCACAGGTGACTGCAGCCTCCATTGTTAACTTCACACGCTGTATGTACTACAGGGAAGAGGATGAGAAATCTGTAAGTCAGCACCACAGGCACAACAAAGACATGCAACAACTACAGCAATGCATTCCAGAATGCCCTTAAATACCAAGCCAAAAGTTACTATCATGCTCTCACCCAGACACTTAAGGTATTGAGTGCTGACAGAGGCATCAGCTCCTTGCAGCAGAGCTGTGCCACGTACCAGAGTCTGAGCAAGCTCTCAGCTCAGTGTGGCTTGGGGTGAGCTCTGTACCTGGTGGTCTGTGCCGGTGGAAAACATGAATATCCATAAGATTCTCCAGATTGTCCTGCAGCGTTTCCCGAGCCTGCCCAGTCCTTCTGTCTGCGCTCTGGATGCTTTTGGCTTGCCAGTCTGTCCAGTAGATTCTCTCGCCATAAAGAGTAAGTCCAAAGGGGTGAGGCAGATTGCTCCCAATCAGCACCTGGTCAGATTACCCCCAGCCACCACAAAAAATATTACAAAGAAGTCACTAAGACAAAGAGGCTTTCCTTGCCCCCTCTCAACAGCATAATGAACAGTTACAGCAAAAGGAGACTGATGGGTCAACGTTAGCCCTCAGAAAGAGGTTCCCTCAGACAGTTTACAACTGAAAGGGAGCTCCTCTCTCCCAAAGAACGCAGCACATTGTGTCTTGATTTGGAGATTTCACTTTCAACTGGAAAGAGAGGCAGGGGCCATCAGCGCACTGTGCTCTAGGACTTAAACCTTGGGCTCCCAGACTCTTCCTTCAAAAATGGCTTCCTTACCTTCCTGTTGCTTCCATCCAGACTGGCGTACTCGATGGTCTTCATGCCTGCATCTGCCCAGTACAAGCGCTGAGACTCGTAGTCAATGGCCAAGCCGTTGGGCCACGTCAAGTTGGAGGAAATGATCACCAAGCGGTTTGAGGCATCCATACCAGCACGCTCAATTTTTGGGCTAGCTCCCCAGTCAGTCCAGTACATGAACCTGAATACAAGCCCAGACAGAAGTGAATGCCCATATTCCTTCACTGACAGTACAGCCAGGCAGCGTTACAGAGAAGCAAGACGGGCTGGTGCCTTCGGGCCCTAGCAGGAAGCAGCACTAGTCTAACAGCATATTCATGTCCAGTCTTAGGTTCTTATATTGTACCTAAGATCATAGTCAAACTTATATACCTTCTACTGGCCATGGGCTGGCCTAATTACAACATGGAGGAAAAAGTTCAAGATAATAGTTCAAAGTCTAAAAATACTGGCCCTTTATACTGTTGCTGCACTGGTCTTCCAGTGACTCAAGACCTTCAACGCTTCTAAAGCCATGGCTGGCAAGCTTTTTCCTATCCACCCTATCCCCAGTTCCACAAGGTCTTATAATTCAGAAGAAATATCTGTTATTGAAACAATTTGTTTCTTTTACTCAGGTTTGCTTTCCACAGCACAACTCATCCCTCAATATTCTGACACAGTACGTTGAAGCCAAGAGGCTGCTAATGTCATAGTTTGCTTGAGATCAGCAGTAATTTATGTGAGGAGATCCTTCTGAACGAACTCCGGTTGGTAAGCAGAGAGCTTGCATACAAATTCAGCATAGGCGTAAAACAAATAAATAGAAAAGGTCTAGATGACCTCATTCTCAACATCTTTACTTATTGTGCCCCTGGGACAAACAAATGAAAACACCAGACAACTCCTGCAAGCTCTACAGAACAACAGGAAATTATCTTGGCTTATACCGTTCCACTAGAATTCAGAATCAGGTCTCTAATTTAAAGTCTTTGGCAGGATGTGGGACAATGGCACCAAAGAGAAAGAAGATTGCACAAAACCAAAGAACCTGAACATCTTCAGACATGCAAAAACTGACAAGTCATCCCAGAAGAAAGAATCTCTCACCCTCCAACAGGATCCACCACGATGTCTCTAGGTCTGTCTAGGTTCTCCCAGATGAGAACAGTTCTCATAGATCCATCTGTGTTGGAGACCTCTATCCGATCGGTTCCTGCAAAAGTCAAGACAGAGAAAGAGAGATGGATCGGAGACCTCTGGAATTGCAACACCTAAGGCAAAAAACATCCATACAACACCACATTCTCCTCCCTCTACCCATCTCTGTTCATAGTGGGAAGACAGGTACAAAATGGGGCTCAAAGTGTCGCCTTCCATTAGATCTCTCAAGTCACCTCTGAGGCTGTCACTAATGCAGCACCCTGTACGAATGTAAACCAGTTCTTTCCTAAGCCCTCAAGGTATCTGCATGTAGGCATGAGAAAACAGCTAGAAAAGAATCACCTTCCTTACATCTTTCTCAGCTATGACTCTCTAGCAGGAAACATCCTCCAAAATAGTCTGCTGCACTGCAAGATACACTGCTGGAAGGTACATAAACAAACAATCCTAAGCTCTGTGGTAAGAAAACAGTAGTGTCTACCTTTATACAGAATTAGTGCTGGGGATGCTGCAAAAAGAATTAAACTAAAGGTGCCACCTGAACTTCTACTTTGTTATAAGTATGAGACGAAACTCCATTTTTCGCTAGGCACAAACAGACAAATTTGTAATGATTCAGAAATACTGAGTTGGTTTTCAGGTTTCAGAAGCCTAGGTAAAGCAGAGGATCCCAGTACCTGCATCAGTCCAGTATAGCTTGTTGGTGACCCAGTCAATTGCCAGTCCAGCTGGACTTTCCAGGCTAGTGTCCACCACAACCTAAATAAAAACAAAAGAAAAAAAATCCTTAGAGACATTAGATCTTAGGGAGAAAGCCCTTGCCTAACACACTACCCATTCACAAACAATTTTAAGTTTCAAAAGGCAACAACCTAAGCAGAATAATGCCATATAAGGGAAAGTACTAAGGACTTAGAAGTTTAAGTAAGTCTTATACTTGGAAAAACATCTATTTTTCACAGCTGTTCAAACTGCAGCTCCAAACTTTGAACTCTGTTCCCCTCACTTATGGCAACATCAGCCTAAGGGCAAGGAGCACGGCTCTTGTTCCAAATGTAGTACATAATACAGGACTTAATGCTTCTTCCTCCCAGATTTCAGGGCTATGTTACAAATCAACATGCTTCGTGTCCTAATTCAAGGTTTTTCATACAAGCAGGAACATATACCAAACTTGAAGCATGCAGTGATCTTGGGGCTCTTCTGAGCCAGAACTGGGCAAACTAATGAACAACAAATCAACCATGAGCTGCAGCTCCTCAGAAGGCCTGTGCATCTCAGTGGTTTCAGATCTGATGCTTGGGAAGTCTCCTGGCTAGATGAACTCCACATGCAGTTAAGGCTGTACCTCCTGGCTCGATCCATCCCACTTTGCTCGGCTGATTGAGTCGGTGCTAACATCTGTCCAGTAGACATAGTCATCCTTTGAGTCCCAGTCTAGAGCCACAGCACTGCGAACATCAGCAAGGGGTATGACATCATCTGACAGGTCATCTGTATCAAAGCTGATCCGACGGATGTCCATCCTTCGGGCAAAAAGCAGGAACTTGTCAAGACCTGATCAAAGGTCGAAAGGTCTCCTTTTAATTTCTCTAAGTTCAATAACACGGTGATAGACACAGACAATTCCCTGCTATATCCAACCATAACCACTTAGATTACCTCTCACTGACAGATCAGGATTTTACCTGTAGCAAAATATTACTGTGGGGAATGGGTGGGATGGGCATGCAGGGAGGAACAGAGTGGTAGGGACCTGACTCCTGGGGGTAACCTATGCCGAGGGAACAAAGTCAAGCACATTCTTCAAAGAATGGAACAAACTTCCCTCCAAATCAAATAGGTATCTGAGAATAGCTCTTGAGAATCTAAGAGACAGTTGCCTTAATTTTCTTCCACATGGTTAAAGAACAAGAGAAATCATGGCCATCAAGAGGACTGAATTTATTGTTCATCACTGACACAGCTCCTATGGGAGTTTTAGGGAAACAATCACCTTGTGACAGGTAGCATGGCACTATTAGCAGTGCTGAACTAAGGACCCAAGGTTGGAATTTCTTTGTATCCCCACCCATCAAGCCTAGCGAGGGCAATGGGAACGCACCAAAAAGGTGAAGTGTCCTCTGGCAGGGCCCTTGACACCACTTACTTAGTCCACCCAGCTGCATCTCCTTGGAAGCAACTGCTGCTGCTTTCTCCCAGCTGCCAACCCTCTGCCACCCGCTGAACATCTGAGCATGCAGGCTGTGGTCCCACCTCACTTACTCTGGGCACAGGCACGGCTGCTGGTCTTGCGGAAGCCCGTGGGGCAGGCGCAGGTGTAATCCTTGCTGCTCGGCAGGCAGAGGTGAGTACAGCCCCCGTTGTTGGCCCCACAACGGTTTCTCCCTGCTCAAGTAGCCAAAGACAAAGACAACCACGCATAAAACAAAGAGTAAAGAAGAGAGGAAAACAACCTGTTGAGGTGTCAAGACCCACACGGATAAGGTAACTTGTCTACTCATAAGTTAACTGAGAATAAGGAAATTTATCAACTAAAGCTCTAACTCCATTTGTGGGGCTCAATTTTAAAATAACCATATAACTCAATCCACTTTTAGAGCAGATTATGGCAGCTGAAGAGGAATAAAGGAGGTGTCGGTCATTACTAGTGCCTACTCACGATTTTTTTTACCCCTCCCAAAACATCTCTCGCATAAATAAGCCGCATGTATTTCTTCCTTGAAAAGCCTTCACTGCCCTGTGTCAGCAGAGGGAGCCGTGGTAACACCAAACAGCAGGTTACCAGGGCTCAGGGACCTCGACTGAATGCCAGATGGAGCAAAATCTGGACCAATGTGTCGACTGCCGAGCTCAGGCTTGCCGTCTCCTTGCTTTTTTTTACAAGGTGGGTGCCAGTAGGTCTTCTAGGGGCTCCTAAGGGTCTCTACCCTCTCTGCAGTTACCTGCTGGCTGGCGCTGAGGATGCAGCGTGTGGATGTCCATAGGGAAGTGGAGTTTATTGCGGATGATCTCCTGGTTCTTGCCCGTGAATTTGTTGGCGCTGTTGATGCTCTTGGTGTGCCAGTCTGTCCAGTACAGGCTGTCCTCAAACACAGTGATAGCAAACGGGTGCGGGAGGCCTGCAATAGACATCCAGTTCAGGGATATAATCAGGTCCAACAGGACCCAAGCGAGCAGGGAGACAAAGAAAAGCTCTTTCCACCGCCCCTTAGGCCTTGCCACAGTTCAGATGCTCAAATCCACCTTAAACTACTATAACAGACAGTTTCCCTCTCCTGTCCCCTGAAGATTGGGTAGCAAACCTCCTCCCTTAGAAGTGGCAGAACTCATTCCACATTGAAAGAACAGGAGACAAGCATAGAATCAGGAGCCAGTGACTCTAAAACTCAGAGCAGCACTGTGCTACTTTACCTTGGCTAATAACGGCCTTCCTATTCCGCCCATCAAGGTCAGCCCTCTCAATGACATGATGTTTGGCATCCACCCAATACATTCGATGCCCTGCATAGTCAATAGTCAGTCCATTGGGCCAGAACAGGTGTGTATCCGCAATGATGCGCCGATTAGAGCCATCCATGTTGGAATATTCAATGCGGGGGGTGTTGCCCCAGTCGGTCCAATAGATAGTGCTGGAGGAGGAAGAGAGAGACAGGCTGGAAAACTCATGTCCCACATACTGCACTTAGCATTTATCAGGGCAAAATCAGTCCTGCGACTTCAAGCATGAGACCGGGTCACAGCCATGGGAGAAGCAACAGCTAGCAAGGTTAACACCCAGCACTTTCAGGCTGGTGAAACCTGAAGGACTCAGAATGGGAGTCCTCTAAAGGTCCCCAGCATTGCCAGATTGCACAAACTGGCAGTACCAGATGAAGGCTTGAGCTGAGAAGCAGCCTTTGTGAGCAAGGATGGGTTTTTCAATGTTCACCTGCAAGAACTTGCATGAAGGGCTCACTAGAGTTCTACATTTTCACTCACCCCTCCATAGGATGTAGGGCAATTGCTCGGGGCTTCTCCAGGTTCTGCCACAAAAGCACTTTCCTGTGAGTGCCATCCAGGTTTGCTACTTCAATCCGAGATGTCCCAGAGTCTGTCCAGTATAGCTTGTCATGGATCCAGTCAATAGCAAGTCCACCTATCTCCAGGGGAGAAGTAAGTACAGAATGAAACCAGGAGCAAGATATGCCCGGAAAAACAGTTCCCGTAGCCTCAGAAAAGGCCCCAATTCAGAACTCCTGTCTCTTCCTCCATCAACCAAGATAAACTCCAGGTGGACATTTATCTTATACCCATTCCATCCAACCCATCCCCTTGCTTGTTCAAGGACATGTACTCCAGCCTGAATGCTGGGTATTCGCTTCTCTCCACTCACCCACCCCTATTCTCCCACCAAGGTCAGTCCCCAGGCTTTGCCTTTTTTTGCAGCGACGCACCTGGGCTCTCCAGCCCTGTGGAAACCACCTCTTCCACGTTGCTGCCGTTCAGATTGGCCCTCATGATGCGATCAAGAGTGACATCAGACCAAAACACCAGCTCCTTGCTGTGGTGGAAGTCAAGGGCAATGGCATTTTCCAGGTTGTTCAGGAGCAGTGTATACTCCGAGCGATGAGGCAACACTTGTCGGATATCGATTCGATTAGCAAAGAGCAGCACTGGCTCTGGCCCTGAGAATATATATGGGAAGACAACACTGGAGTATTTTGACAGGATTCTGCCTACCACTTCCTCTGCACCAAGTTCCAGAACATAGTTTTGCATTACTGGCAGCAAGAAATCAATTCCGAACAGCAGAACACTTCAGAGAGCTCTTTTCACATCCATAATAGACAGTCCTACCTCAAAGATTTGGAATTTTAAAACTTATTGACAAACATTCCCTCAACAAGAAGTGATCACTCCAGGTCTCACCCAAACCCATCTCACCTCAGCCTCTGAAATCATACTGCAAGCCAGTCACCTGACAGTTGGACTATTTTCCTTTGCTATAGCCATTCCCTAGCCATACAAACACATATCGCTTTATCACTTCTACAACAGAAGAGACATAGTTAAAATCTGCCTCAGCCAGACAAACTCAGCAGGTATTTCTACTGCAGAGAGAAAAAAAAAAAATCAAACAGTATCAACATCCTCTATGGATTTCATTAGGGGAATTCCTAACAAAAATCTTAATTCTTTAAATGGAATTTGTAACTCCTACGTTAGGAGAAGTGCATTAAACAAGTGTATAGATGCCCTTAATACACAACAGATATCCACAGAGCAGCCCCTCACAGAATTCAGGACTGGTGACCAACATCAAGGATCAAACCACAAGGAGGTATGATACAACCTGCCCTGGTTTCGTGGGGATAGAATCACAGCCCGGCCACGTAGGCAGGCTCTGAGCAGTTCTGAGTCAGCCAGGAGCTTAAGCTGGGAGGGGCAAAAGCCAGAGCAGCTGATCTGAGCTGGCTAACAGGTGTGTCCCCTACCATAAATGTCACACTCATTATAAAGGGGGAAAAGGGCTCTTCTCTCAAGGGTTGCTATCCCTGAAGGGGCTCACTTACCATTTTGCTCCTGAGCGGGACTCTTTTCCTGTTTATTGTGACTGCCATACATTCACTCGCCTGAGTATAACTTTTTCTACTGTACGTCTGCATTACTATTAATAGTTTTGTTGTTTCACTAAATCTGTTCTCACTTCAGCCCACAGGTCTTCTTCTCCCAGTCTGCCTTCTCAGCTGGAGAAGGTTCATCAGGTGATAGAACAACTGCTATAGTTTAGCCCTGGATACAGGCTAAATGTAGACACAACCTCACTGACTGCAAAGGTTAAGACACTTCCTGAACAGAGACAGAAGCAGGAGGCTTTTTTTGTCTCGGGTCTGGGTCACCAGGAATAACAAGGAAATAGGAAAAGAAGGCAAAGGCTGTCCTGCTGGCAGGGAAAGGAAACAGTGAAGTACCTCTTCACTGTCAAAATCACACAACATTTTTACAAGCATTCAGCAACAACCTGGGCATATCCAGTACAAACCCAGGCACCTCCTTCACCTCACACATTGACTTGGTGAAGAGCACAACGCTGCCCACGAAGCCCTAGAGACAAAATTATGAGAACTGGACATATACACACACACCAGAATAAGGCTGAATTCCTTTTTACCTAGAGCTTTGCAGCTACGCTTGTCAGGTCGCAGCTCGTAGCCTTGCTCACACCAGCACTGGAAGCCTCCTTCACTGTTGGTACAGCCTTGGCTGCAGTAACCTTCCTCAGCACATTCATTCACATCTGCACGTTACAAAGGGAGGAAGTTACTGTCAAGATCGTCTACAAGCCAACAGCTTGCTTCCGCTTCACGCTCTGCTTTGCACCCTACCATAGCCATCAACTTCAAGCATGTGGAAGCAGCAGAGAGGAGGCTACTGTTCCAAAAGCCTACCTTGGCATGACCGGCCATCCTCCAGGAGCCTGTAACCTGTGTGGCAGGTGCACTGCACCATCCCTCGGACCATCTGGCACTTCTGAGCACAGCCACCGTTGTTGACATTGCAGTTTTCCTCCCCGGTTCGTGGACCTGTGGAGCACACGAAGATAACTGAACTGCAACCACAAGGCAGCTGCTTGGGTCCTCAGCTGGTCGGCAGCAGTCGCCCTTCAGACCAGGCTGAGCAAAAGGGGGAAGGCACAGACTGTGCTGGAAGATGCCTCTTCACAGTCAGAACTCTCCCCTGCAGGCCACAACTAAAAGGGCACCAAAAAAAAAATCTCAGAATAATATGCTTTTAGGATTCACTATGTCTGTAGACAAACTTTGATACCCAAGGCCACAATCTTCTCCCCATCATTCCTTGTCTGCAGTGTGTAATTGGCAAAAACACCAAGGCCTTCAACTCTCTCCTGTTATCACAGCCCAGGTTTTCCTCCTTACACACATCCTTCAGCAACACCAGATAGACTCACACACAACACAGTGCCTCCATTTATGTTTATGAACTTGGAGGACTTACGGCAGTTTTGATGTGGGCTTTCGTCACTGCCGTCTCCACAATCATTTGCTCCGTTGCACAGCTTCCTCTGGCCAATACAACGTCCATTCCCACACAGGAACTGGTCTGGGGCACACTGAGGGGTCCCTGCAATAGAAGAAGGAGAAAAGAAAGCACACCACAGCTTACCGATGGAGTAACAGTCACAGGGAAAAAGAAGAGGTTACAAGACATTGTCTAGAATTTGTTACAAACTTCACATATGAACACAAATCGATGATTTCCTCTTTCCTTGAACTGAGCTCATCTCACACTCCTTACTACTCCACAGACCTTTATGCTGATTTCTCCTCCAGACTGAGCTGAACGGTGCAGCTATCTCAGCTTTCTCTCGGAGTAACTGGAAGGTCTTGGCTTAGTTCCCTTTGGTTCCAGATTTCCACAACCCTACTCAGCATGTCTAAGAGAGGAATCAGATCCTTACTTTAATTATCCAATACGCCACTCCACCATGGCTATGGATCTTAAACCTCCCTAGGAACAAGTATCTTGCCCAGCCCTAACTGCACTGTGTTGGACTGGGAATGAGATTTACGTGCATCCTTGAAATCCAAGCTCAGGCAACAGGATTTCACGCACAAGCTACATGCTTCAACTTTTGCTGTTGGCAGGGAAACTCTACAGAATTCTTATAATACTGTTTGTAGGGATTTTGCCAATCTGACTGTTTCTTCAGCAACAACTGCACCGTCCTGTTGCATCTTATTCCTTGTGCCTCTTAAACTGACCTGGTTAGGGGTTTCCAACTCATCATCCCCTGATAATCCTAGGAAGACAACAGGACAATACAGTTATCAGCAAAGAACCAATCAGATTGGCAGACTGTCTGTAAGCAACACAGAAGAGGATAGCTGTGAGATTACCAAGTACAAATACGAACTAATGGACACACCAGCTGGGAACATAAAGCAAAGTCACAAGCATATTCATTTTTCAGAGCACAGGAATGTTACATACCAACGACTCTGAAACCTGAACTGCATTTGTCTTATCAAACATAAAGACCCTTACAGCAGCTGAGCTGCTAGTATTCTAGGAATCTTCTGCCTACAACCAATAAAAGTATAATTCTGCTCTAAATTCAAGAGGTGACACGAGATTTTAACTCTCGCTACAGACATTAAGACTATTTCATCTTGGATAAGCCAGCACACATTCTGCCTGGAAGTCTTGCGTTAACTTTTACCTGCTGATCATGACCATAGACCTAACGCAGAACTGCACAACTAACATTACAGCAACAACAGCTGTACTCAACCACCGTGGGTTTGGTTTGAGATGGAGAGGTTGAATTTCAGTGGCTCTGCAAGTTTGACTTGGTTTCTCTATGCCAACTGTTCTTTCAATACCTCTAAATACCTTTGTTATCAGGATGAGGAAACAAGGTTACCAGCTTGTCTTTAAGTACAATTGCTTTTTCGGTGTCCACCACCCTCTCCTGCACACTGGTGCTCACGAGCAGCTGCTCTCAAATGGCTATGAAGAGTACCTTTCTAGGTCCTCTGAGCTCAGCTGTCCTTGTAAAACACCCACTCTCCACTCCTCAACAGGCCCAAAAGAAGGGGTACAGTTTCACAAATTCCTTTCTTCACCCCTAAACCCACTGTTTAAAATATACGATTCAGAAGGGTCAGTATGCCCAGCTGGGCTCCACTCATAGATCAGTACACATTACTGCTCAAAAGGCCTATGGACATCCTGAAGGATTTAAGGAAAAGAAAATATTCTGGACGTTCCTTAAATCCTACCATAACACTAGGGTCTGCTGAAACCCTCTTCTTCTCCATAACTACTATTAAGTAAAAGAATGCCTATATGTGAAATTATTACTAGAAAGAGAAACTCCTGAGCAAATATCTAAGGGGAAAGCTAACACCCTTAAACATCTAAACCAAAAGCTTTATCCTTCACTTCCACAAAATGCCCTTTTTGATCCCACTGCCTGCAAGAACTCCTTGGCAATCTCACAAGGCAACGTGAAAGCTATCCAGAACTATATAGAAGATATGAGTTAGACATAACCACTATAAGCAGCAAGGCAGCAGGCCAAACCTGTGTTCTCACAGTTCTCCTCATCACTGTTGTCAGAGCAGTCATCTTCCCCATCACAACGCCAGGAGAGACGGACACAGCGTCCCGATTTACAGCGGAACTGGTCAGCTGTGCACATAGATGTAGCTGAGGGACCACGAAAAGAACATTAGATGAGCAAGAACGAGCAGAAGAGACAGTCCCAAACACTCTTTTGCGTCTCCAGAAAATGAATGCTTCCAGCAGTTCCCAGTACTCACTGCAGTTCCTCTCATCTGACTGGTCATCACAGTCGAAGTCTCCATCACACCTCCAGCCAGCATTAATGCACAAGCCACTGTTGCACATGAACTCTCCAGAACGACAAGGCTGGTGCGATGCTGCAGAGATGGTAAAGAACACAAAGAGCAAACTCAGACTAGTGTAACATCCCTGAAGCCCCTCAGAACCATGCTTAGAACTCCACTATCATGGAGCTTGGTCCTGAATAGGCTCCTCCTGGAAACCACTTGAATTCCTGTATGCAGATATGTGCTCGCTAAACAGTTCCCATAACTGTTCTCACTTTCCCAAGATTAAAAAAAAAAAAAAAAGAGGAGAGGTATGTGTAAACAATTAGATTGCTGTCTACACTGCAGCCCCTCTCCAGCCAATGCAACCACTTGGGTTTGCAACTCAGATGCTGGGAGCGGTGTTATCACCCTGCACTAACTTACAGCAGTCAGATTCATCAGACCAGTCCCCACAGTCGTCGTCGCCATCACAGTGGTAGATGTCCAGGATGCAGCGCCCGTACGCACACTGGAACTCCTCTAAGCTGCACGTGGCAGCTGGAACATCTGATGCTAACAAGGGAATCAAAGAAAAAATGCTTGAGATGACGGTACAATCTGGTTTAGATGCAACCTTCTCAGGCTAATAATGGACTAGCAAGTATTCAGTAGAAAGGTGTTAAAAATTACTAGCCATTGCTGCTTATCTTTGCATTATTTGCTTTACTGAGGGAACTTGAATGCTGTTTATGCTTCACTGAGGGGCAGGTTAAACATGTATAAAGACACTTGTGCAGATATGAATTTAAAAAAAATATATAAAAAAAAAATCACACAGGATGTTAATCTGTAAACACTAACTTTTCAAGAGTCAATAAATTCTGAAGAAGGAAACAGCTATGAAGGAAGGGTTGATGGGAAAGCAGCAAAAATGATCCAAGAGCATCACCTTCTGCCTTATGCTTGAAAAGCTACGTTTCAGTGCCCTCCAGAAAGCATTTAAATTGTTTATTAAACCTGAAAAAAGGTAGATTCAAAAAAGGTTGGAGAAACAAAGATACCCTTTGGGGTAGCTCTATATCAAGGATTGAGGCATGTTGAAATGCAAGGTTAAAGTACGGACCGATTCCTTTAAATTTTTAACAAAAATAAGCACTTGCAGATCAAAGGAAGCAAGGAGGTGCCTTGTTCTGCACCTGACCCTTGGGGATTTCTCCCTTCCCTTTCCTCTCGAGCTGTCACCAAAACAAACTGTGCCTTATCAATAAGCAGCACTGCCACAAATGACCCTGAGCAAAGCCCAACAAACTCAAGAGTGAAGCCTCTGCTCACCGTTCTCTGTTCAACACTATGCTATGTGAGAAGGGACGACAAAATATTTTCAGTCCCACACAACAGAATCTGACACCTCTTCTCATACTGTCCAAAGAATGAACTGCGTGTTTCAGGCATGTGAGTCAACTGAGAAGCTCTGAAAATAAATCCGTTAAAAAAAAGGGAAAAGAAAGACTGACAGTCTGGGAAGCGAAGTACACCTGCCTCTCCAACCTCAAGGAGTGGGCACAGCCTTCAGGCATGCTGCAAGAGCTTCACTTCAGGGAGTATGCATAGGCTGGATATTAAATTGTGTACTAATGTGTTCCTCACTAAAGGAGCCTGAAAGGAATGTTTGGGTCTCCTTGAAGAGAAAATGAAGTCAGTGACTTAAATTCTCACGTAGCATAATTCAACTATAAAACACACACACCCAAAAGAAACACATACACACACACGCAGGAAAAAACACACATAGAAGAACAGTGCAGTCCCACCTAGATGAGTGACAAGCAGGACTGGAGATAGGAAAAGATGACAGCACGTGGTAGAAGATAAGAGAAAGGGAGGTAGCCAAACCGAGCTTCTTAGCGAGTTACTTAAAATGCCTTACAGCAACAACTGCCAGCCAGGACTGGAGAAGCATTCCAGCTCAGAGAAACGGGGGCACCAGCTCGAGGTGCTCCTCCATTCCCATAGGGAGCAAGGTCAAAGCATCTCCCTTCCCTTCCCGGCCTGTGGGGAAGGGACACGCGAGGGAGCAAGAAAGGGAGGGGGGGGAAGGAGGAAGAGAGAGGCTGGCTTCCACTTAGAGCCCTTCCCTGGCTTGGAAATGCTTGCAGCCCCTGGCTCCCTGCCAACTCTCATTATCTGGAGAGATAAAAGACAACTCCCCCATGCATCCACTCCCCCTGCCCTTCAGGAGCTGGCGGCCTTGATCCCCCTCCCAGAGCCTTTTGAAGTTTCCTGCTATCTAGAACAAATTCTGCAAAAAGGCTTTTGAGAGCAGGGTGGGGGAAGGGACCACTGCAACTTCCACAGATGCTGACAGCCTCACAGCCAGGAGAGAGGCAGAGGGCGTTAGGAAGGGACATAACAGACTCTGTTCCACTTGCTACAGGCTTGTGAAGGTGGAGGAGAAAACAACCATCGTGGGCTCTCAGAGCACCCCTTCCCCATCAGTTGCTTTTTGGATAATGTCCTGCATAAAGCATCTGAGCAAAGAGAGGTTAGTCAGGCAGGCAGCCCCTGCAGTGTGCCAGCTGGGGACATGCCAGTCCCTGAGGATGCTGTCAGTGTGCAGAGCCGCCCTCCCCAAATCTGAGGCAGAAATCTGACAAGAGGAAAAATAAAAGGAATAATTTTCTCTCCTGTCCTCCAACTTCTACAGTTTTATATAGAGCTGTACTCAGTAAAGCATAAGCATCCAACTCTGACTCAAGGTCACACAACCATGGGATGGAACAAGAGAAGCCAGGCACAGACAAAGCATGCCTGTGAGGTAACACAAGAGATGCACCATTCTCCTGTGCCCTCTTGGGTAGTCAACAGAAGGCAGCACAGCTGCCATTACAGGCAGGACTAACTTCTTTTTGACCTCTCGGTGCAGAAAAGGTGCCCAACTCCAAGACAGGAGCAGGTCCAAAGGGCTGCTTGTTGGGGTTACAAAGCAAGGAGAGCACTTACGGCAATTCTCTTCATCCGAGCCATCCTTGCAGTCTGTGTCACCATCACAGAACCAGTGTTCAGCTATGCAGCTACCGTCACTACAACGAAACTCCTTCTCCGAGCACTTTCTCATATCTGCAGAGACAGCAATGCAAAAATACGGCTTTTCTCAGAGTACTCAGGAAACCACCACACCGTACTCCTGAACCTCCGAGGGCACCCACAAACAAGATTGCTCATTAAACCATACGTACACACGTCATGCAGTGCCCGAGCAAAACCACCATTGTTCATTTCATTGACACAGAGTGCTGGATTCTAAAGGAATCCACAGGAGTTCACAATGGCACATCAAGGAGTAACGTGTCTCAAGTGATTTTTGCCCGATAAGTACGCCACGCAGCCTGAGACCCCAAGCAGCCAGCCCTAGGCATGGAATATCCCACAAGCCCAGCCCAGATAAGCCAGTTGTGAGACCTCACCACGCTCAGCAGGATCCTAGAAACTGCACAGGTTGGGAGTCTGCACAAGCCCTTTTAAAGCACTGGCAGGGCAGTATTTGTATTTACTCACCACACTGCTCATCACTGTTGTCGCCACAGTCGTTGTCACCATCGCAGTGCCACAGGCTGCGAATGCAGTATCCATTCTGACACGAGAACTCATCTTCCTCACACTCCCGTGGAGCTGCAGGGACACAACAGAGACAAGGTGAAGGCAAGGCAAGATGTTCCTCACAGAACACCAAATCTGCGACATGTTACAAATTGAGCAACGTCGTCCTCCAATGACACCACGATGTGGAATGGTGATTTCCCTTTCCCTGACAATTTCAGGAGGGCCACTACGAGATTTCTCGAGTTTCTCTCTTCCACTCCATCCACAAGTCAATAATACAGCAGGCTCTAAAACCTGAGAACACAGGTTGGAGGAAGTACCTGGAACAGAGAGATGGAGCCACCCCAGGTCACACTCAAGAGATCCCTGCACTGAAAAAAGGCAATCCAAGGTTCTTTTTAAAGGACTTAACAGTCCCAATTGTTATCTAACAAATATATGATGGTAGAATTCTATCTCAACCTTCTTTTCACAACAATGCCAAGGCTATCTTCACAGGATAGAAAATGCTCACTGAAAAGAGAAAGAGAAAATTTAAACTTCCTCCTCTGAATGTTTCAGTATTTTCAGTCTCATTCAATCCTCTTTGCCAGTCTTCCAAGGAGGCTTCTCTGCAGACCAGTGAGGAAAGGAAAGAGACTGCAAAATTAGCTCCTAAGGATCTCAATCCAAAAGAAACCCTCCTATGGCTTTGTGCTAGTCTAAACAACCCCCTTGGAGTTTCTTATTCATGGAACTTTGCCTTCCTCTTTTCATTAGTCTCCAGATCTTTTGACCACACCCTTCTCCACTTAGATATAGCGGTGTTTCAACTTTTCCTGAAAAACAGAAGACCAGCCAGACTTATATACCTTTTCTGTCATGAAAATCTTTGAATGGACTAGAAAACTGAGCTTAGTCCTGCAATGCAGCGTTATCACGCAGGATGTCAAACCCCAATCCTTGCTTCCCAGCCCTTTCCCCAAAAGGGCAGGCAAAGATCAGGGACATACTGATCCAAAAATGAATTCAATTTTCATGCAAGTCTTAGAATACTTTACAGCCAAGAGCTTTAATTTTTGCATTTCTTGACATGGGGTTCCACCATCAGAGCCACTCTCGGGCAGTACGCACACAACTTTTGTAGAATTCAAGGGCTGTAGAACGATGCCTATTAAGAAGGCTGCAACCGCCCCAACCAGACAGCAGAACAGTTCTACTCCTAACTGCAGCCTGATGCCAGGTCTAGCAAGTAGTGCAGCTGCAGAGAAGCCAAAGCTCCAGCACAGTGGTTCTCTGGAATGTGCTGCTAAGTACGGACCTGAGGAGTTGTTGTGGAGAAAGCAAGCTGTGTCCCTGAATATCTGTTGCTCAGGGAAGTCAACCCCAGCAAACCCTTGTCCTCAACACAAAGGAGAAAGGAGGGGGCCGAACTCCGGCAAAATCCCCCCCATTTTTATAATCTGTAGAAGCACAGTGACAGTTCTCGCAGACAGCAGCCTATCATGGCAGCTTTTCCGAAAGTGGTGCCTCACATGGCAGCAGACCGTCAGCTTTCAGAGTAACTGGTCTCTGCGTGGGCAGCATCCCTACAGCGCCTTTGCCTCCTTGAGGAGCTCTGTTTGAAGAGAGACGATGCTGGGGACAGCCCAGCCCAGCAAAAAAGCCAGACAGTGGAACCTGAGGCCACAGGAAGTCAGCCAGACAGG
>NW_009700941.1:33097-35363 GCF_000703405.1 Apaloderma vittatum
ATTTGGCAGGGGTTAGGTGTTTCCATGAACAGGGGAGGACATGAAGAGCTCAGCTCAGGGAAGTGCTTCATGGGACATTAACTAGCAAGGCTGCAGGGTATAAATGGTTCTCCAGCTGGATGGAGAAGCATTCCCTCCCCCAGGACATGCCAAGGTGGCAAGGCTTACAGACATCAGGTGCACACCTCTGTCAGAGGCAGGATATAGCTCGTTCCTGTAACAAAAAGGGTCAACTTTCCCATGCCACGGCACGCACTGCATCCACACTTCCCCCTCGGAGAGGCGGAGAGGCGACTTACGACAGTCCTGGGATGCAGAATCATCCTCGCAGTCATTGTCTCCATCGCAGATCCACGACCGGCGGATACACTTCCCGTTGTCACAGTGGAAGTCCAAGGGGGAGCAAGTGGGCAGCACTGCAACAGCAAGGAAACACCTCATGGAGCTGCATCCAGCTTCCTTCCTGTAAGCAAAGTTCCTTCCCTCCTGAGGGAGGAGGGCTACACCTCTTAGAAACAAAAGACATAAAATTTCAAGTCATGAGGAAGGGCTGTCCCTCAGATGAAGCCACGGGAGGTCTGTAGCTTGGCAGCCTCTCCCCCTGAGAAACACTGACCTCACAACAATAAAGCAACTGTCCTGCCACAATTCCCCCACCGAGTTCCTTTTTTTGTTTCATCCCTGAACCCCCTATCTTCTCATAACTGCACTTGTTTTATAACAAGCAAAATGACGCTATCAACATTTTTCCTGCGTGGTCCCAAGCACAGTCTGTCCTGTTTCTATTACACAGTGAGTTCCTTAGAGTGAAAACTATCAGAAGCCATGTTTTGGGGAACAGAATTTTGCAACACGCATGCAGTGTGTGTTTGAGCATGGGGACTCTGCCAGCACTTCTAACATACCTGCAAGGAGAAGCTTAGAGGCAGGAACCCACTGATGAGGATAACTCACTGTACCTCAGGCGTGAGTGACCAGAGGCCAAACCCAGCTAGAGGTCTCCAGAAGGGACAGAGGAAGTGGGCACACATGGGATGAGGCTTGCCTACACGGGACTGCTGGCAACGGAGCAGAACCACAAGTCAGCCTGGAGCCACAAAGCTGGAATTTAAGGGGGAGCATCAGCCCTGTCGTCCTCCCCACAGATGAGAGGAGCACTCAACCCTGGGAGGTTCATGCTTTGAAGTGCTGCCAGCTGTGGTAAGGAAGAGGCTGCACAAAACTGTTCCTGACAGGTGTGTTCTCCAAAGAACAATGTTCATTCAGAGATGTGAAGGGGCAAGGGCTGGAGAGAGGCTAGTGCCTGGAACCCTTTCATCCCAGTCCAGCTTGCTGACAGCATTGCCCATCTGTCACCAGGTGGGCGAGCCCTCTGTGCTGCTGCTTCTTCCCCTGCCAACACTATCCCGGAGGTGGAAAGGCAAGGAGAGGGAGGAGGGTAAAAGAAAAAGGTGAAGACAGCAGCCACATACACAAGAAGGAAGATTTAATAAGGAGAACAAGTAGTTACATTTACACCTTTTCCAGCTTCCTCCATCCTCCGTTTCCCCTTGGCCCAGGACTGCTGCCAATGTCCTGTGAAAGCAGCGTGGATTACACCATGCAGAATCATTCACTGCTCTCTATAGCAAGTCCTCCCCACATTTCTCACCCGTCCCTAAAAGCTTCCCACCCTAAGAATACACCAGTGCAGTTAAATCCAGGCTCAGTCTAACATCTCTTTTCCTAACCACAACTACAGATCATCTCAGCGGTTCCTGCAGCACGGCAGGTGCAGGCATCCAGTATCTCAACGGGGTTACAAGAAAGCTGGGGAGGGGCTTTTTAGGATGTCAGGCAGTGATAGGACTAGAGGGAATGGATTGAAGCTGGAGATGGATCAGTTCAGGCTGGACGTTAGGAAGAAGTTTTTCCCCATGAGGGTGGTGAGACCCTGGCACAGGTTGCCCAGAGAGGGGCTGGAAGCCCCATCCCTGGAAGTTTTTAAGAACAGGCTAGATGGGGCTCTGGGCAGCCTGACCTAGTGGGGGATGCCCCTGCCCATGGCAGGGCGATTGGACGAGAAGAAGTGCCATGTTGGACCTCGTTCTCATCAATAGGGAAGGGCTGGTGGGAAATGCTACACTTGTGGGTAGCCTTGGCTGCAGTGACCATGAGATGCTGGAGTTTGAGATCCTAAGGGAAGCTAAGAGGGGGAAGCTCAGCAACCTTGAAACCCTTGATTTCAGAAGAGTCGACTTTCGCTGCTTCTGGAACCTCCTCGGTA
>NW_009700942.1:0-431 GCF_000703405.1 Apaloderma vittatum
AACGCCGCACAGACTGCCCACCAACTTTGTTTAGAAACTGGTAGAATTGCTCAAGGGGAACATTAAGGGCCTGGGAAATATGCAGGCTACCTGTCTCTGCAGGAAAGCGCAGTTAAGTTCTTTGCGCCCTGTCGAGAGGAACCGAAGAGGTTATGTTATTGGTGTTTGATGTGTTAGCACGCAGGAGTTTGTATTTGGCCCAGTGTAACTTCAGTAGTCACAAGGGGGGAAACTGCTGGCATTAGGACCCTGCAGCTTGCTCCTATCGCGATCTGCAGTGCTGGATTTTCACACCCCTCTGTCAGCCCAGATGAACCTGCATTACTGAAGAGACTGACGATCTGACAACAGGCGATAGCAAGCTTTTTCACCTATAATTCTTCAGTTTGTCCGGTTTGTTAATCTGATGATTAGTAGAGTTCAACAATTGA
>NW_009700943.1:0-27254 GCF_000703405.1 Apaloderma vittatum
TGTCTCGGCTTGCTGAGAGGAACCTTTACCAGCCCTTTGTGTGAAATAAGCTACACCTGTGCTGCCGTGAGGTGGGGAGTGAGCGTCAATGAGGAGCTGCACCTGGACGTGGCCAGGTGTGTCTGCCAGCGAGGAGCCGATGTTGGGGCTCTTCATCCCGCTGGCCCGAAGCGGTGAGGGTCGCAGGGCAGTGGTACCGGTGCTTGGTCGGAGTGGGACTGTCCCCAGGGGGCTCTTTGTCACCTGTCTGACATTCTGGGCACCCACACGTTCCCAGTCAGTACCTGCGTTATACCCAGACCTGGATGGATGACAAAAGCATCTCCCCAGGCCTCTTGGTTTGTATTCACATGTATTCGCTGCAGTCTCCAATTTTGTTGGCTGTGTTACTCCTAGGGGTAACGATGCTCTCTCAAAGTCGTCCAGGTGCTTTGAGCAGTAGGTGCAGGAGAAAGGTGGCATGGAGAGAAAACTGAGGATGTGCCAGTGGTGAGTTTTAACCTGGTGAGACCTGCAGGAGTGTTGATGTATGCAGTTTGTGGCTTTTGCTGCTATGCTTCCAAGAAACAGCTTGGATATTTGGTTGGATTCTTTGTCCACACAGAAGTGTGCATTGTTGTGGCTTTGCTGGCAGATGGGTGCTAAATGAAAGCTGTACTGGATATGCTTAGTCGTGTTTGAGGAACACCTTATTTGCAATGTAGATGTTGCCCACTACCTGGAAGTAACTGCTCTATTTGCACATCGCTTATCTCTCGGAGTATGCTGAATGACTTCTGCTCAGAAGGTGTATCTTCTGTGATTAGTGTATCTTCTGTGATTAGTGTAACTTGTGAAGTAGGTAATGTATAGTAAGCATTAATGCTCACCTTAGAGCCCTGGTGGAACACCTCTTTTCAGTTATGGCTTGCATTTAATCAGTGACAGCTTTGTTCATGGAAGAACTTTGTCCCCTTCAACCACGACTTGTCCTGGTATCCTTGCAGATCCATGTGAGGTGCTGGTGTGGATTGTTTAGAAGGCCATGAGTGTTGTGGAAAAGTACATATAAGAACAAATATGTTGCTCTTTTTCGCTCTGAGACACTGTTAGTCAATCCTCTTTTTTTTTTTTCCCCCCTTATAGTAGAAGAGTCACCTGACCTTTTGCGAGTGATTAAATCCAGAGACAAGGTAGTGTTATAGCAGCTTTCATCGCCTATCCCAGACAACCTGCACTATGCTTTGAACATTCACCTGCTGTTCCTGCTCTGCCTTGTTGTATCTGTTCTTGTGACAATGCTTTTTGGTGCGTGCTGATCGGATGGGCTAGCAGCTATCTGCCAATAGAAGGCCGAGGAAGTGCCTCTGAGTGTCTGTCTGACAAGAAGATATAACTGAGAAGAGGAAAACCTAATAGTCTCTGTATACTAATGTTTTTGCTTGATGTTCATTTCTAGCAAGAGCACAGTGAGAGCTTTCCCAAGGACTACTTTGGTGCTGTGTGAACAGTCTTCCAGTTTCTTGACAGAAGTACATTTCTCTTCATCAAAGGTAGTTAAGTTAGAGGTCTGTAACTGCAATGCCATGATTCTTTCAGTACTCTGTTCTCTGTTGTTTTTCTGTTTTCAAAGCAGATCTTCATCTCAGTTTAACTGTTGACATGTGTGTCATTTAGCATATTTAGTACTGGGAACCAGAGCTAGTAAAAACCTGGGATACCTGCAAGTTAGCCAGTGAGGTTGGATGCCTTAGTGACAAGACTGTACCAGCTCTTGGCTTAGGGTGGAAGTTTTGTATTGAGGGTCACCTTTTTTGGGGTATCATTTTGAGATCTGCTACTAGGAATCCTCATTCCTCTTTTCCTAGATGAACTTTAAAGAAACACACCATAGTACTTGTTCCCCATTCCTCTTTCACTCCCTTTCTTTATTTTTACTTAATAGCTTTCCTTTTCTTTGAAGAGGCCTCACCCAGAAATGGAGACCAGATTCTGTTTCTTATCTGAGATTGCACAGATTTGTGTGTTACTCCTCCTGGGAGAAAGTCCTAGTGCCATCTGGCTTTAAACTTAATTACCGTTTGTAAAATGTACAAATATGCTGAAGTGGAAGCTAGAGCTCAAGTTTTGTCTTTCCCAGGTAGTTACTTTAGTTACTGGGCTAAAGAGAGTTAATCTGTTTACATTCTGCCTTGGAACTGGTGCTCTTTCAAGGTGGGAGATAAAGGCTTGGGTCCATCCAGACTGGGGAAAGCATTGAACAGAATATGATGGTAACTCCCCTTGTTTAAACTGAGCCCCTTTCGCTACAGCAAATTTCTTTTATCAGTGAGTGGGCACAGTTGCATTGTATAAGGAACCTCCTTTTGTTTGCATGTGGCCAGTGTACTGTGAGAGTATTTGCTGAACTAAGGCTGTGTAGTGCCTGTTCCTGGAATGAAGGTAACTGGGCATTATGCTCACTAGGCCAGTTTTAGGAAAATACAGAGTTGAGCTTTTGCTTCTTGGGCTAAGCAAGGTGTTGCTTGAACTGTAGCAGTTGTCCCTGAGTTGAGATGATGCCACAACAAGTGTGCTTAATTATAGTGCTGACACCAGACAACTCCTTTTATTTTTCAGACCCTCTGTATAGCTGTGAACATCTGCCTTGTCCGTCTTTTCCACCAACAAAAGATGGGGTTCCCTTTCAGCTATAGTAGAGAAAGAGTTGAGCTCAGGTAGGGCTATGTCTGAACAATGGGGCAATTGGCCAAAGATGCACTTTTTTAACTGAAATGTACCACAGACATATGGCATTTCTGATTTATGGACTTCTAGTGGGATTCATAAGACTTTTATGGGATGCCAGAAGAGAATGGACAGTCTGCAGAAGATCTTCTGTATAATGAGTGACTGGAGGCTTGTGCTGTGAGCCAGCTTACTGCACTTGTCAACAAAAGCAGTTCAGGTGGCTGGCTTTTCTTCTAGATACCAGATGTTGAAAGGGCTGGTCTCTGTGAGGGTGAATGTGTTACTAATGGGAAGGTGATTGCGTGACCTTTGGCCAAATAACAGAAGGAGCTTGTAATCTGTATGGTGGAGCCACAACGGCTTAACTGTATGGTCAGGACTTGGACGGCATTCTGGCTGCAAGGGCTGGACCTTAGTCTCTATGAAATCAAAGTAGATAAATGAACCACTACAAATTACGCATTTACCAATGGGATTAGAGTGAAATCAGTGTCATTCTACCACTTGCATTACTGATAAGAGACCATAAGCATGTAGCCCGTGGTGGCATATACTCCTTTTGCAGTATTCAGATTTCCCTTATCTCCATTCTCACACCACAGTGGTGAGACAAACCACGCCTCACCGTTTTGCTAAAACAGTTTCCAGGGTGAGGCAATGGCTCTGATTGGGTGGATAAAACATTCTGAAGTGTCATGTAGGTGTTGGTCTGATGGTGGGTTACTTGTGAATAATCATAGCACTTGTTTTTTGTCATTTAAGGAAAAGTATTTCAAATGAAACAAGCCTGTTATGTCCATTAAAACAATTTTTCATTTATTTTTTTTACAAAACTAGAATCTGACTTACTGGAAGAGTTTTCCCAATGGAAAACAGGTGTGCTGGAATTTTCAAATTTCGATGTTCTGAGGAATTGCTTTGTAAAAATGGGAGTTTTGGATCTGATACCATTGTAACTATCAAATTTAATTCTAGACACGCAGATACATCTTATCCTTTATTTGAGGAAGCTGCTAAAGCAGTACTTATCGACAGCATTGTTTTCTAGGCATTGTGACTAAATGTCTGTTAAAGTTGCATTTAAATTTTCTGGAAAGTCTGACTGCACTGCGATCAGTCTGATTGTCTTTCTGTATGCTGATGCTTCTAAGCGTATTGAGATATTTGACTGCATCTAACTATGAAGTTATATGCTGATGTTTCTACTTTTCCCCCTCAGTCACTGGATTGAGCAGTGAATAATGTCTCTTGTCTGGTTCTGCCCTACTCTGCTTGAAGAGACAGTGAGGTAAGAGTTTGTAGACCAAGATGATTTAAGGTAGCAGGCTCAGAAGCTTCAACCAAAGACTGAGTAGAAATGAGTGAGTGTACTTGCAGAAATGCACAAATATTCCCTTTAATTGTTTGATGTAGGTAGAATAAGGGATCTGTCTGTTTTTCTGCTATCATAAGTTCAATCAGTTGATTATTCCTGTAACCAAGCAAGACAGTCTTGGGAGCAAAGTATCAAGAACTTGACTCACTGCTTAGTATTTAAAAAAAAAAAAGTAAAAAATAGCTGATATGGAGCCTGACCATAAAACTCTTTGATACTCTGTGGCTAAAAGAACTTTGTTTCATGGGGAAGAGTTGTAAAGGAAACGGTCAAACCTTTTTTAAAGAAAAGCTGCTTTTTAAAGTATTGTGATCAGGGAGTCAGGTGGGAATATTTGTCGTTGGGAACAACTGGAAGGCAGTTGTAGCGAAATGCCTGTTGTACCAGAGAGAACACATTAGTTTGCTGGGTGAAGAATAAAATTCGGAGGATTCATTTTCTGCATAGAAGTAAGAGGATGATTTTTGCTGAAATGGCTAAAGCTATGTATAGCATTGCTGCTTTTTCATTAAAACAAATAGTCTTGGTTTCTGGCTAAAGCTAAATAGTAGTATTGCTGCCTTTTGATTTAAACAAATATTGTCTTGGTTGAAACCAGGTATTCGTATTTCAGTTTCTGTTCACTGAGAAGCCAAGAAGCTGTCTTGAGTGAGAACTTCAGACGTCTTGAACATCCTTACCTTAGTTTGAGGGTGCAGAGATGTAGGAACACTAATTTGGGCATAAACCAAAGTACAAGGATGTGTGGTGTTTGGGGTTTTGGTTTTTGGTTTTGTTTGGGGTCTTTTTTGCTTGTTTTAGATGATGGGGGTGGTCAAGCACTGGAATAGGCTGCCAAGAGTTGTTGTGGAGTGTCTGCCTCTGGAGGTATTCAAAACCAGACTGGACATGGCCCTGAGCAACCTGCTCTAGCTGACCCTGGCTTGAGCAGGGATTTTGGACTGGGTGATCCACAGAAGTTCCTTCCAACATAAACTTGTAAGATGCTGCAAGTCCTGCGCAGTGTCAGAAGCTGAACGCCTGCAATTTGTGACAAGATGGCATAAGCAGGTTCTTGAAAACTGCAGCAATTGAGTAGTGGCTGTGGCATGAAGCTCAAGCTTGCCTAGAATTCCAGGCCCACACATGTGCACGCACACCTATTGAGTTTCATCCAAAACTCTTGAGAAAAAGATACTTTGTTAAAATGTAGTGTAACATACTGAAATGGGAGACGAGATTATTATCTGAAAAAGAGGTCATCTTTTTAGAAAGATGCCAGAATTCTCACTGACTTGGCTCCCCCTTCGAAAGGAGGTGTCTTACCAGATAGTCTAATTCAGCAAATGCATTATGACCTCTTACCAAAGGGATTTGTAAACTCATGGACTGATGCTTTACTCTTTCATCTGTGTTTCACACTCTACTACAATATATGCAGACTGACCGGGCTTTTCTCTTCTCCAAGAACTGGGGGTCCAGGACGTTGGCTACTCTCTGTGCCTGCCCACAGGAGCCCAGTTGTGTTCCTTTGCCTTTTAGAGCAGAGCAATGAGTGGTGGTGTTCAAACATAAGCAATCTAGAAGGTATTAATGGTAAAAAGTGTGGCTTGTACGGGAATTAGTTCATGTGTGTCTTGATGTATTAACTTCCCTTTTTTTCTTTCCTTCTTTGCACAGCTTTAGCCAGTGTTTGTGACTGCCAGTGAAGTCTATTCTGTAGCTGCTAACTGGAGAGGAAAGTTTTGGTAGCCTGGCTCAGCTAGCAGGTATTAGCTCAAGGACCAGTGCAGGTATTCCTTGTGTTTGAACAGGGTCTGTACAGGATGTGGACTGAAAATCATTGTGAACAGCAAGTGAATTATAAGCTACTATGCACTGCGATATGTACCTGCTGTGAAAGTGGATAAAGTACTGGAAATGTTCCCAGAAAAAAAAAAGACTTCTAAAGTTCATATTAATGATGCTATGAGATGAAAGAGATAGATGCATGGTACCCAGTGGGGTTTGGGACGCTGCCTTCCTCCAAACGTTTCTCAAGGAAGTTGCTGATGCTGTGGATGGTCTTGGGCGCTATTGCCTCTGCTGCCCAGACTGACGAGAAGAGCAGAATATCCCATTGCCAGCAGCATGCTACTTGCATTGTCTTTTTTTTGTTTTTTTTTTGTTGTTTTTTTTTTTAAATTTAATTGAGATTGCTGACTCTGGCTGTAGACAGAATCTGCATTTCTCTGTTTCTTAAGTTTTTAAGGAGTTGAAGCATCCTCTTTTCTGCCTACAGCCAGTCGAAACTGAAGAGAGATCTCTGTGAAAACCTTATTCTTGTGACTTCATCCTCTCCTACTAAGTTGTGGTCTCTTTTCTCTGATTGTCTCTTTCAGATCCTTCTGGCTGTTGAGCTTTCTGCACAAGGGAGTCAGTTTCTTAAAAACTAAGATAGCTATGCAGAAGGACAAGGAAAATGGAGTACTTGAACCTGCTGATGGCCTGTGTTAAGAACGTGTCAAGGGTTACCACTCAGATCCCTGTAATGCAAGGAAACTAAACAAAAGGTTTTCACTAAACAAAAGGTTTTCCAGTGCAGTTGTGATACTGGTATTCATCCTAGTGGTGCTTCCTGTTGCTCACACACACCTTAATTCTCTGACGAGTACTGAGACTGAGTTTCTTTGCACTTACCTGTGCTTCTGTTTAATCTGGGAGGCAGGAAATAATTTCTCTCTCCTGACAGTTTGTAGCAACTTTATCCCAGCTTCTTCAGACTTGGGTCTGGAGTAAGAACAGATTAAGTATCTATTCTCACAAACTTACCAGCTCTTCTTCCTGCACTGTTGTAGTGTGTCTCAGGCTTATTTTGGAAAGCATGGTTTGCTTGAAGCACCTGGTGAACAATGACACAAGACCAAGTCAGCAGTGTGGTAGATGTCTAATTTCCTCTCCCAGGTGTGTCGTCTCTCTTGCTCTAAGTCGTTTTTTTTACTACTTTGGTTGCTTTTGAGCCAAATGAGCAAAATAAAAGATTTTTTTTCTAAATATTTCTGTCTCCTCCTGCTTCTTTCATATGAATTCACTGATTGTTTTTTCAGGACCTCAGTTAAGGAATTATAGAATCATTAAGGTTGGAAAAGACTTCTAAGATCATCTAGTCCAACCATCATCCCAACACTACCACAACACTAAACTATATCCTGAAGTGCCACATCCGAACACCTCCAGGGATGGTGACTCCACCACTTCCCTGGGCAGCCTGTTCCAGTGCGTCACCACCCAGTTCCTTTGGGTCACTTGTGTTTGAACTGAGGGATGCAGTGATGTCCAAAATTTTCAGTTAAGCAAAGCTATAGGAGGTGAGGTGAAAGTGGAAATATTTCCAGTCTCCTCTAACTATTACTGGAGAGCCTCTATAGCTTGTTTCATTTCTAGGGTATGCACAGACAATCTGAATCAATAATGAAGCTTTTGTAAAACTTGCCAAACAAGTTGATGTGAACTGGCTGAACTGTTGTCACCTGTGGTCTTTATTTACATGTGTCATTAAGCAACTGAACTTCCTCATGAGCAATGTAGATGTTGCAATAATTTCTCTTTTTATTTATTCACAAAGGCACACAAAATAGTATACTAAAGGCAGGATTGCATCTTCAGTAGTATTTCTTGTTAAAGTCTTTTTTATTTTATCTTTTTAAATGGGAAACATGAGTTTTGTTTAAACTCGGTGTCAGCTGACAGTAAGCAAATTAAGTCTAAGAACATGTCTATTGACTTTATGATCTGATTGCAGTTAGTTCAGTGATTTGTGCCCCTGAAGAGCATTTGATACTGAGGCAACTGTTGTGTTGAATAATGGTACATCTTGCGTTGTGCAGTCAAATGGGTCAGAAGTTGAGAATATCAGAACACCTTTGTAGTGATGCTGGGGTAAGTACAGTGATCCAACAGGTATGGTGGCTGCTGGATGGTGCCTTTGCCTTCTTTAGTACTGGTATTGCTCTCTAAAAGCATAAATGTTACTGTGGAAAAGGATGACTTTTCTGGCTATGCTTTCTGGATTTCATATAACTAAATAGTTGTGGTTTTGATGTCAGTGTAACTTTTTTTCCTGTGATTACACACTAGTATATCAACATATTCCTGCCAAAACTTAGCATACTGTTTACCTCTGAAATTAAAACACTATTAAAATCCTACAAGATGTACAGTATAAAAGGGATACAGAGTGTTTCAGACCTGCATGCAAAATATTAGATTCTTCCATCTCGGTAGCTTGTTGAGGTATCTGTGATCCATAGGGATGTTTAAGAAGACACAACCTAGAAACTTCTTTGCTGTTTGCTGATTTGGCTGTTACTGGTCAAGTGCTGCTCTGTTGAAGCCCAAGCCTGATTTGTTCCAGCAGAACTTTACGGTCTCTTCACTTATGAGATGTTGTGTGTTTTGTTTTGGTTTTTTCCCCCCTCTGCTCAGTGTTTGCAGTGATGCTGGAAACCATTTCAGAATCTGTCTTGCCTTTGAATAGGAACGGGTGCTCTGGTTGTAGGTGTGTAGGCTCAGTAACATGTCATCTTGTTTTTGAAAGTGAAATAAAGCTGGGGGATTATTCTTGAAGATGTGAAGGCAAGGAAGTCGTAAAGACTAAGAGTTAAAATTCAGTTTATGCCCTTGCCAGCCTTCTTTAGAGAAATAGTCATACTTGCAGCTGATCTGAGACTGAAAGCTTTTAACTGTGCCATTTTTGCTTCATGTGTTTGGTTTCTTAAGATTCTCATGGTCATCTGATGTACATTAAATGTTTCTACATTCTTATTGCAGCCCTTTATAGTTGCATATATAGTGCAACTGTTTTCATCCTTTTCATGCACTTTAAAATTAGAGGATTTTTTTTTTGATAATTTGAGAGTTTTTCCTTATTTAAGAATGAAATAGGAGTCTTAATACTGACTGTATCCAGAAAGACATTTGCTGTGTTTCTGTTGGTAACATCTTTGTACTTTCATACTCTTGCAGTTATGCTGAAACACTATTTAGTAAAGTTTTTTATAACACCTTTACAGAAACGCATTATTAGGCTGTTTGTTTTGATTTGTAGAATTTCAAATCATTACACTGTTGCTTTTCTTGTTCAAACAGTATGAGAGATTGGACTTCCTTAAAATTGGAAAGTAACTCAGATGGGGAAATACTGACTGCTAATTCCTATTACAGTGCAATTCAGCTTTGTCATACACAAACTCTGTTGGTTTTAATCATATCCCAGGATCTCGCATCTGTTTGTATCAGTTAAAGGGGAGTGTAACACAGACTTGGCAAATTGAACATAACCTTTAAGACTACTAAAATTCCCTAGGCAATGATGCTGTGGTTTTGATTTCAATAAATTGAATTAGCTGCAAAATGATGGTGTAAGTTATTTTTAGTTAACTCGAAGCTGTGTAAAGCAGGCAGTGAGAGTGTGCACGTGTGTTTGAAATACACAGCTTCCCCATCGGTTAGTGTTTTCACTAGTCCTTGCAGTGATGCACGCACAGCTTACTCCTGACACTGGTGAAGCAGGTTGAGTTTCTCTCAGAATTGCTTGGTGGGATGTCAAAATGCGAGGCCAGCTGTCACTGATGAATTGAAGCCGTTTTCGTTTCCTTTGTATGAGCCTGTGTTACTGGTGATGAGTTCTGTGATCTTGGGCAGGAACCTTCTTGCTTAACTGCTTCTACCCCTGACCACTTGTCTGGGCAGCAGTTTTGGTGAATGAGAACCCTCGAGCTGACTGAGAGACCAGGCTCGTTTGAACAAAGGCAGGTGCCTGCCACGGGACAGGTAAACTGGCTCGGAAGCGTACCGAGGGTAGGCACATCTCTGCTGGCTGCGGAAGGTAGGTAGGGTGGCTACTTGATGGGGCTTATGCTTGAGGAAGCATTTATTTTTGTCTGAAGCGCTTTATGGGATAAGCATAAGTGGCGGAATTTGTTTACTTGTGTTGAGCGTATTGTGCAGTAAATGTGTGCATGTGCAGCTAATGAAATGGGGACTGTTGCTGTTAGAGGTGCTGAGAGAGTTGGAATTGATCTGAAGAGGAACGGTGTTCCCAGCTCACTACCGCTCTCCTGAGCACCGCACACCATTGCAGCGATGGCGTCACTGTCGTGCTCTCCATCCCCGACCCTCCAGTCTCTGTCGGAGGGTGTGTTTAAGTTGCTGGTGTGCTTAATTTCCAACTTGATTGGCCTCAGTAACATATCTTCCACTGCCCTCTCTCTCGCTTGTGTTTTCTGAGTTTGACGTTAAACCGTGCTTCCAGCCAAAACTGTCATGGTTTTGTTTCCAAAACTCTCTGGAGGGTTTCGGGTATTTTTGTGTATTGGTTTGCTGAGACTGGCATTTTGGTGTGGGCTAACGACTGTCTGTTTTCCCCTTGTTAAACTTCCCTATAATTACTTACAAATGTGGGCACCTACTGTATGGCCTCAGTGTGTTGAAGGACAGGGTGAGGCCAGTTTGTAGCCCTGAGTGGTAGGAAAAGGGAAAAGGTGGCCAAAAATCAATTACAGAGAGATTCTTTTGAAGGAAGTACAAGCCCACGTTCCTAATGAAAGTCTGAAATCTTGTGAGTGATTCAATATGCTGAGTGAAATAATGTCACCAATTTGATCCTAACCAGTTCTTGACTTCCAGGGGGCTGCTTTTGGTATTTTATTTTCTTTAATTGCTTTCACTAAGAAATAATTTAAACTTATGGGAATGGCATTGGTTAGTTATTAATTCAAATATTATTACTTTTCTAAAAAAAAAAAAAGCACCCAAACACCTCAGTAAGGCTTATTAGATTACTCTTAACAGTTCAGATAGGGTTTTTCTGCCTTTAGTTTAATGTCTTGTGTGTGTGTTTTCAGCTTTCCCTCTGGTGTGGTGTGGATTGAGGGGAAGATGGAGGAGAGGAAGGGTTATAAATCTGCAGAATTTGTCAGGTGTGTTGCCTTTAAGTCTTTCTAGTTCCATATGTTTCTCTGATTATCTTAATTGGGAGGCTTCATTTTAGTGTGGGATAAGGGGAAAAGATGTAGGAAAAGCCGCTCTTGTTTCTGGCTTTGCAGTAGAACTGTCAACTCTCTTTGGTATCAGGTATGTGGAAGAAAAAGAGCTCTGTTTATCTATAAGGGGGGGAGTGGGAGTCAGATTATTAAAATTCAGTGTTTCATTAAATTAAATATTATAGTTAAGAGACGTCACAGCTTTTCCATGCTGAGGCAGTCAGGGGTGCTAGCCTTCTAAGCTACTCTGTAATGTTTGCTGTAATTAAACTTATTACCTAAATAGAATAAAATCCAGAATGCCTTCAGTATGCCTGATGTATCAAAACACACGGGGAAGAAATTCTTGTGGATTCTGCCTGCATTGTTTGTGGTTTGACTCTGCCTTTTATTTAAAGGATGCTATTTTATTGCAGGACCTCTTTGGCAGTATATCCCTAACACATGGTTCATTGAAATGCTGCGTTTTTCATGCTTGTTTGGGATAGATGTGAGTCCTGGGTCAGCATAAGTGAGGCTTTTACTTTTGTGCATGCATAGGGCTCATCGCTCACTGCTTATTATTTGGTTACAGATTTCTTTGTTGAAGAATCTCAAAAGGCACCTTTTCAAACATAAATCTGTTAATGCAATTTGATGTTTAAGCAAATGGTGGCCAAGTTAAAGATCTATGGCTGTGAACTGTGTATTAGCACACAATTTCTTTGGTATACCTCTAATTCTTGAAGAACACGTGCCAAGATAGAAAATTGCACGCTCTTATTTCTCAGTTTCCCGTGCTCTACTAACTTTCTGTCTCGCAGTATTTACCAGAGTGTCTTATAAAGTGTCGTCCTGTTTGGCAATGATTATATCCAAAACCGACTTGCAACTTCTGGATCTTACTATTCAGAGATTAAAATATAGTTGACTCTTGCGTTCTACCCAGTGAAAACAGAAACCGTGCTCCCTATGGATGCAGGCACAATATTCTTGCTTCTGCTGAAGGCCGTTTTTACAGCTGGGTGTTAAAGTCATGAAAATCAAACTGCTGACACAGCCTTAATCGTAGTGCCACAAGTAGCACTTCTTTGTTTTTGTATGACAGTTTCATTGGTGCTATTAATAGCTGGCTCCTTACAGGTGTTCCCGTATAATAACTCTTAAAGACAACACTTGGTAAGTTTTCAAATGAATCACGTTAATTCCAGGATTAATTTTTGCAGAGAGACCTTTTGACTCTTTTACCTTTTGAGGTTTTTTGGTCATAAAAATCCATATGTTGAAAATGTTCATTGCTTTTAATTCTTCAAGTGCAGCTTTGTGCTGGGGCAGGGGGGAAGCAGAAAGAGAAGCTGGCTTGCCTGTGATAGCGAGCAGCCTCACTCAATCTCATGTTTCTGTTGTCAGTCTCCTTGGAAATAAAACCATCGATTTCTTCATTTTAATGGTGTGCTGTTGCTGACATGGCAGGAGAGCGTAGGAGGTGTAGCTGCAGCATTACTTTCTTTGAGGGGATATTGAGGTGTATCGAAACTGTGAAGAAAAGCCTGCATGCTTCTGTTTCAGACACCAGCAAGGAAAACTGAATACAGTAGTAAAGTCTTTCCTCGGCTCTTGCTGGGTGTATATATGGATGCCTTTAGGAGGGTGGATGACAGAAGGCAGAGTTCCCCGTGCAGGGCTTTCTGTTGCTCCCCCTTGGGTCTGGTGTACATGGTGGGGCGAGGAGGACAAAGGAGCGACTGTGCAGAACATGAATCTGGAACAGCTTAGGTGGCTGTAGTCACTCCTCAGACAGCTCGCAGAAACACCTTCTATGGAGTGAACTGTAAAACCTGTTGTTCTCTTGTATGGTTATCATCGAGCCCCGTTTTAAAGCAGCTGAGGACTGGCACGTTGCCCCTACCAGGTAGTGCTGGTTAATGTAGTAATACACCAGGACATAATTATCTCGATCTCTGGAGAAATTGAACTGAGAGTAACTTGTTTGAGCAATTTTCTGTGTGTGGCTGCTGGCATCCATAAAGCAAACAAGTCTTTGTTCAACTCCAGTTATAACCTCTTTGGGATCGCTGTTGAAACATGGCTAGCAGGCGTGGTATGGTACCCACACACTTCTCTTTCTCCCTGGTCTGTACCTGAGCTTGTTGACATGTGAAAAACGCATGTGAGGTTTATTGGCAAATGGTCACGCTTTAATATGGATTTCGAAGAGGTATCAGATACTGTAGCACGCGTGTGTATATAGTTGTACCTTTAAACAGTTTAGGTAATGAAGTATTTGATCGGGATTTAGCTGAAAGTTGTTATTAGGCCTCTAAGAGATTTTGTAGGAGGAATGGCTTAATTAGCATGGAGACCAGCCTTGCAAAAATAAAACTCCTAACATTGCTATCTTTGTTAATACATTTAGCCACACTTAGTTTGTTAATTACATGGAAAAAGGCTGACTAATCCGGTGGAAATGTTGGGACACGCACCTAGAGAGTGAGGAAGAAATAAAGGCCAAGTTTCTGTTTCTGCTGTGTTGTGGTCCAGGTTGTTCCAATGGCTCTATCAGCATTGCTGCTGTCAAGCCCAGCCAAATCAGAATCCTTAGCTGAGGTGAGAGATGATCCAAGAGCATGTCTAGGGCAGTGAATGGAAGATTATTTGTGCTTAATGCGGGAAGTTGCTATTAAAAAAAGAGCTAGGAAAAGATGAAGACTCAATCTGCTCCAGCTGCAAACCTTCTTGTTGGGTTTTTTTGTTGACCTTGGCTGGCCAAGTAGGTACTAGAGCTGGGAAAATGGCAGGATTATATAGCTGACAGTGGGAATGGAGGATAAAAATAGGCTGGCCCCCTTGGCTGGCCACTTTCAGTGGAAGGATGCAAGAGCAAAGCCACACACTCTTCATGAGCAGAGGAAGTATTTCTCAAAAGAGCTTGCTTACATGTTTAAATAAATGTATTGTTTGTTCTAGGCAGTGCAGGGTGTTATGAAAAACTTGATACTCTTGAAGTAATAGGTAAAGCTGAAAGATGGTGAGCTGCTTGAAGGTAAATATTGTTACTATGCCTCATCAGTTTTGTGTCAGTGGTTAAATCCAATTCTGCCTTGATTCCTTGGTTGCTTTGCTACCATGATTTGGTCATCATTATAAATACCTCGGCTGCACCTGACTTTTCTTAGGCTTCCACTTTTAAACTGTTTTATGCGAATTCCTCAGAGCAAGGTACAAATGTTGGTGATTCAACTCTGCAGTGAGCAATATTTACTGTTTTAGTAAGTAATTACACTTTATATATAAGATAAGGTGCTTTGGGTCTCTTCCTTAAACTCTTTCAAGGAGTGCAGATGTTCTGGACACCTGCAAAAGGACCTCGTTGGGTCCACAGGCTTCTTGGGAGTGGAGCTGGAAGAGGAGCTCCATACTTTTTCCTCCATGATTTGAAATTGATGACAAATACGGTGAAGCTTGAGATGGACATGAAAGCTTCCGTCAAGTTTCTGACCCACCTTTTTGATGCAAAAAGAAACTTCATGTGTGTGGTGATACAAGTAAGAGAAGAAATTGTTGCTGAGGAGGGGAGGCAGGACAAAATGGTTTAGCAAGAGAAAAGTTTGAGTCCAAAATCTGAAAGCAGAGCACTGTTCAGAGCAGGACTGGGGTATTGCCAGGGCGTCTGAATGATTGGACAGTGAAGTGGATTGGGAACTGGCTAAAGGACAGAGCTCACACTTGTGGTCAGTGGGGCAGAGTCTAGTTGGAAGCCTGTGGCTAATGGTGTCCCCCAGGGCTTGGTGCTGAGAGTCCTGATAGACAACAGGTTGACCATGAGCCAATAATGTGCCCTCGTGGCCTGAAGGCCAATGGCATCCTGGGATGCATTAAGAACAGTGTGGCCAGCAGGTCAAAGGAGGTCATCCTGCCTCTCTGCTCTGCCCTGGAGTGCTGTGTCCAGTTCTAGGTGCCCCAGTTCAAGGACAGGGAACTGCTGGAAAGAGTCCTGTGCAGGGCCACTAAGAGGATGTGCGAGTGGAGCATCTCCATACGAGGAAAGACTGAGAGAGCTGGCTCTCCTTAGCCTGGAGCAGGCTGGAGGGGGGAATCTCATCAGTGCTTCTGAAGGGTGGGTGTCCTGCCCTGGAGTGCTGTGTCCAGTTCTAGGTGCCCCAGTTCAAGGACAGGGAACTGCTGGAAAGAGTCCTGTGCAGGGCCACTAAGAGGATGTGCGAGTGGAGCATCTCCATACGAGGAAAGACTGAGAGAGCTGGCTCTCCTTAGCCTGGAGCAGGCTGGAGGGGGGAATCTCATCAGTGCTTCTGAAGGGTGGGTGTCAGGAGGATGGTGATGTCCGAGTGGAGCATCGCCATATGAGGAAAGGCTGAGAGAGCTGGCTCTCTTTAGCCTGGAGAAGAGCAGGCTGGAGGGGGGATCTCATCAGTGCTTCTGAAGGGTGGGTGTCAGGAGGATGGAGCCAGACTCTCCTCTGTGGTGTCCAGTGACAGGACAAGGGGCAGTGGTCACAACCTGGAAAACAGGAGATTCAGCCTAAACATAAGGAAATTCTTCTTTTCTGTGAGGGTGATAGAGCACTGGAACAGACTGCCCTGAGAAGTGGTGGAGTCTCTGCCTCTGGAGACTTTCAAAACCTGCCTGGACACGTTCATGTGCGATCTACTATAGTGCATCCTGCTCTAGCAGGGGTGTTGGATTAGATGATCCTCAGAGGTCCCTTCCAACCCCAAACATTCTGTGATTCTGTGACATTCCATAATGGCTGTTCTCCTTTTGTAGAACCCCAGTTCATGCTGATGTGAAGATTAGCAGAGAGTACTATTATTTGAGGTTTCTCTGCAGCATAGACTGGCGCTGATAGTGATGATGGTGCCCTTGCCCTATGACAGCGTGTTGCAGGGCAGCAGCAATGCACTCTCCCTCGTTCCCAGCTGTGTGTGGGACTGGCCCAGTAAAGCTCTGCTCCTGGAGGGAGGAGGCAGAAAGGAGCTGCCCATCAGCACTTTGCATGAAGGAGATGGTGATGGTGAAGGTGATGGTTTTCCCAAGTGGAAGGATGTGTTTGTAAGCAGTGAGAAATGGTGTCCCTCCAGTGTATTAGCTTTCTCTGGCTTTTTCTCATGTTTTGTCTCCCATCAGGTCTTTTCTGTTTAGGGCTTCATTTATTTAGTTATTTATTTATTAAATGACAATTAGCTGCCCACCTCCTGTGCTTGTTGGAGTTTGTTATGGGGAAAACTGCTGCCAGAACTGCTGTCATCAAGCTGCAATTGCCCCCACCTTTTCCCCCCCCTCCCTCTTTGAACTTGCAGAGAAACTGGTGTCTAACCTCAGGGCTGACCTGAACCCCTCAGCTTTGCTGTTTGAGTGGGAAGGAGAAAAGCTCAGTGGTCAGTCTTCTCTCCAGATACAGCATTATGAAGTATGAGTCTTTCTAAGCAGAGTTTCAGTGTGTCACAACTAGTGTGCTATGCAGAGGTGCAGTGCTGGGTACCGAGCAAAGTAATTCCTGATATTTTGATCTGCCCTGCCCTGGGACTTGAAGTTGCCAATTTTTTCCCAGCATCGAGTTTTTCACATGTTTGAAAAAAGCCACAAAGTTAACCAACCACAATTTTGTTCTTTTCTATTAATGATTTCGTGTTGTCCAGATGTGTGAAGACTTACACACTTCTTCCATCATGCATCAGGAGCTGTGGAACTGTTTTATCCAAAGGTAGTTTCAGGAGGTGAAAACAGAAAGTTGTTCTTATCTTCTTTAAAGAATATTTCAAGCTATTCACTGAATCTTACCTTTTGAAAAAATTATATGTATCTTGTTCTTCTGGATACAAAGTAGGCTGTTGCAGAAGGTATGTATTGCTTTGACGTAGTGGCAGCCTTTTTTAAAAATCTTGGATCCTGATGAAGAATAGAAGTATGTGTTTCTGGTTTTTGACAAAAAGCATATTAATTTTGGTTCTTGTAGAAAATATATGTTAGAAAGATTCCAGCTAGTTTGTTTTGACAAATAGAAAACTTGGTTTAATTAATTTTTTATTTTGCTTTAAGAAGGAAATTAATGCGAGTAGGATAAAATCCTTGTGTTCTTATATATGTCTGGAGAATTTTCAGTTTTCTTATGTGTTGAATTTCTTCAAGTTTTGCAGCACAGACATATGGACTTCCAGATGTCTCATGTGAACCGAACCATTTTTCCGTTCTAGCCTAAGTGAGAAGAAGCTTGTTTATGGATAACTGGCATGAGAGCTGAGGATAGGGAAAACAAAATGAAGTAGTACTTTATAATATGGCAGAACTAGAGGGATCTGCTGGAGTGTGTGTGATATTTGTTAACAAGGACCGTCTCGCCGTGAGATCTGCTTAGATATGGCCTCGCAGATCTGGCTGTGGAGAGTTGTCCCATTTCATTTTGTAGGGTTCTGCTACTGCCTTGATGAGCGAGTTCGGTAGCACCATTGCCTCAATTTGCAGAAACTTTCTGTTGCAAAACTGTCCCATTTAGCTTTTTTTTAAGGTCCTTTGCCAAACTTTTACAGTTGATTCTCATATTTCCTACATTGTTTCTCCGTTTCATAACATTTCACTCCAAATGAGCCAACTCTACAAAAATTGTGAGGGAGAGGATGTCTTAGTGTTGCATAATCTTTGTATCACTTTGGGGTGGGGTGAGTGGTTTGGAGCACAGTCTCAACGTAGTTTCTGGGGTGAGATTTTTGTCTCCAATTGGGCTATCTATGTTTATAAACTCTTGAAAAAAAATCTATTCTTGGAGTCAAATAGAGGTTTGTGGTGCTGCCTGTCTGACTTCAGAGAAGGTTTTCTCCGTACTGACCGTGTTCCAGTCCTTACAGCTTTTTCTTCTGCCAGATTCAGCATCCCTGTGAAGTATTTTCCAGACTATCATAGCTGAGGCTTGACAGTGAGCTCGGATGAGACTGGGAAACAGGAGTGAAATCTGAATGTATCTCGCATCTGGTTTTGGTGTTCTAGGTAGTTTGGATGAGAAGGCAGAGCAACTGTGCTGTAATCTAAATAAGCACTGTTAGAAGTGGATCAGCATCATGTCAGAGAAGAGAAACTGGGACCAGAAGTTTTGAAATAAAACTGAGGCAGAGGTTGGCTACTGAAGCAGATGATTAAAACCCCACTGAGGATGTTGCTGAACCAGAGGTTGGACAAAAATGTTGGTACTGGATGTTGGTGGATGTGGGTAGTTAGAGAGAGAGGGCAGAGAATTGCTGTGGTGAGGGGCAGCACAGCTGAGTTTGGGTGAGCAGCGAGCCTGGAGCAAGAACTCAGGATGTTTTTTTGGTGCTAGTGAAATCATTAAAGTACTTGGAGGGGCAAAAGGCAGCCTGTGCCCAGATGTTTGGTTTCTGCTGCAGGCATGGTGTGAGAGAAGAGACTTCTCTAGAGAGGAGTAAAATCAACAAACTGACCTATGGTCAAGTGGAAAGGTTTTCACTGGATTGTTGAGCTAATCTGACTTGCCTTGTAGCCATGTACCTTTTTTCATGCGATGGAGACAGAGAGCAGAAGGCAGCCCAGCTCTGGGTTGAAGGCATGGCTCCACACTGAGGTTTTTGAACCTCACTCGCTAGAAGTTAATGGCTTCCTTGTGGGCTTTTCAAAGTTGTTTGGTACACAAGGAGTAAGGTTCCTGTAGCTGCTGGTTTAGCATTTTGAGAACATCCTCCAGGTGATGGTCCCAAAGATCTCTCCTCAGTGCTCTGGAATGTATCATTAATGACCGTAGCTCAGTCTCAAATGTCACTTGCACAGCAGGAGAATTTGGTGGCAGATATGAGGACTATTAGCTGGAAAAGGGCACACTTGGGTCTTTTGTAGCTGCCACTTGCTTTCAGAGCTTAAACTTTTCTGTAAGGAAAAACAATTAAGCAAAATTCCACTCATTTTTAATTCCAACACTAATTTCTTTTAAAGCAATTTGTCCTTAAGCACAAGCTTCCTTTCTACAAGACTTGTGTAGAACTAATTATAGAATCATAAAATGGGTTGGATTGGAAGGGACCTTAAAGATCATCCAGTTCCAACCCCCTGCCACGAGCAGGGACACCTCTCACCAGACCAGGTTGCTCAAAGCCCCGTCCAACCTGGCCTTGAGCAGTTCCAGGGATGAGGCATCCACAGCTTCTCTGGGCAACCTGTGCCAGCGTCTTACCATCCTCATAGTAAAGACTGTCTTCCTAATACCTAATCTAAATCTACGGTCTTTCAGTTTGAAACCATTACCCCTTCTCCTTTTGTTACACTCCGTCATAAGGAGTCCTTCCTCCTACTTGCCTACAGGCCACCTTCAAGTGCTGGAAGGCTGCTATAACGTCTCCCTGGAGCCTTCTCCAAGCTGAACAAACCCAGTTCTCTCAGCCTGTGCTCATAGGTGAGGTGCTCCAGCTCCCCTGATCATCTTTATGGCCTCCTCTGGACCTGCTCAAGCTTGTCTGTGGGGTTTTGTGTTCATCCTTTTTGAGTGCTTTTACAGTATGCCAGATAAACCTGTTGCCTGATGCGGGATAGTGCAAGAGATGATCCTGTTATTCAAATTAAAAGTTGTTTTGTTGCTTTTTGTGACCTGAGGTATCATAGCATCTGGTGTCGATGGCTGTGGCTGTTGGTGAGGCAAGTAGAGCAGCAATTTGTTTTTAGGGATTGGGGTAATGCCTAACTTAAATGATAAGTTTAAGTATTGGGTTGTATGGAATATATGGAATACAGAAGGATTCCAGGGGCATGTTTTCCCACACCGCTCTGCTGAGGTTCCTGGTTTTCACTTGCACCGTGTCCTATTGTCTGGATTCCTCATGGACAAATACATTCAATTTTTAAGAACTGTACTGCTGCTATTGATGTGCAGCAAAGCAAAAGAAGCTTCATTGCAGGCAACATTCTTAATGGAATTAGAGTCAAATTCTTGACGGTGGAGAAAAGCAGGTACTCTTAACTGTTCTGGAACCTGATGGAGTTACAAATAAAATTGTTTTGGTTCCTTTTTCTGTGTGTGAAGTAGGTAAAATTTTGCACTTTTACAGGAGATTAGTCTGCAGAATGCTAATTCTGGTATTGAAAGAGTGGAGTTTTATAATTGGAGTTCTGTTGCTGTTTGAATTTGACAGTGTAAGGATGCCGTGTCATTTATCAATTTCAAACCCCAAACTCTCAAATTCTGTATGGCTTATCGCTGTGAAGACCTATATATTTCTATCAAGTGGATAGTAGACATGTTTGAATTCATCCTTTAAAACCCCCCTTTTTGATATGCCACAACTGACTGAAGCTCTCTAATGCTCTAGTTGGACTGAAGTTTAAAACAGAGCAGCAGTCTTCCTGTCAGAAAGCTACGTGGGATAAGCTGTTCATACGACTTGTTGATTTCTGAATAACAGCTTGTGGCATTTGTTTTTTTTTTCATTGCTAAAAACAATGACTTACTGCTATTCTTGGAGTATTTAAAAATGAAAGACATTGTTTGTCCCAATTCCAGTATAGAGGCTCTTTAAGTACTGAATGTGCTACAGTGATAACCTTCCTTCTGTTTTGTGTCGGTGTATAATGCCAAATACAGTCTTTGTGCTGTAGTAAAATGACTGTTGGGGTTGTTAGTAGGGAACTTTTCAGTTTCAAATATGAATGTATTGGATTTCTACCAAGCGTAACAAATGTGTGCTACTGTTCCTATCATCTCTTGATATATTTGAACTCGGGGAATGCAAACCCACTCATTCTTACATATCATAAACATGGAGCATAGCAAAAGTCTTCACTTTTGATGTAACTAAATCTGGGAATGACTTTTTAAATGCTTTATAAATAGCAACAGTGAGTGCCTGTTCAATGAATTTAAGACACTTGTACATAATTACCAAAAGAAAAAGCTGTCATGTGCGAAGTAAGATATCTACAAATTATGCTGTGCTTAATAAGCTGCTGCTTATGTTGTATGTTTGCCAGATTAAGTCATCTAAACACTGTCTACCCTATTAGTTAATGAGAGAGAAAAGAGGATGTGGAAGAACCAGGTGAGAAGCAGGGCCTGAAGCAGCAGGAGTGCTTGGACTGTAGAAGGTTCTGGGGCCACTGTATTTGGTGCTCATGGATGAGGAGCTGAGCAGGGGCCCTTTGTGAAGGAATGACAGAAGAGCAATAAGATGCTGCAATTCCCTTTGTCTGTCTTCAGAAGTCAAGGGCCCTCTTTTCTGGCAGCTTCCAACTCCAAATGAGTGCAGATTTTAACCACACAAATACCAGCGGGCTCTAGCTGCTGCAGGCATTTCTACCCAAATTGAAATGAGGTGTGTGTGTACAGGTGTCTAATCGGCTTTGATCCTGTTCAGAGACATCTTGTAGATTTATAATGTTGAATCAAGTGACTGCAGTATTTTTAGTGTAAGACTTTCTTTAACCACAGAAAATGCTTTCACTCTAAATCTTAATTCCCAGTTTAATATTGAAAACTCCCCAGTAAACTAATGAACAGATTGTTTTCATAGGAAGTGATCTCAGTGTTTTAATTGTAATTAAGATGATATCTTTAATGACAAAACTTGTGTACGTATTAAAAGCACTGATTATTTTTCACTTTTGTAGGAATCAAAATTCTAGATATTTAGATTTATAGCAAGTCTTCTTTTTGCGGGGATGAAGCTTCAGGTAAAAGCTTTCTTAATGCAAGTCTTAAGTCATTCTTACACATAGGGTGTTCAAACAGAGAGCTATGTATTAGTGCTCCCTCAAGGTTTTCTTCCCTGTGAGTGTTACAGAATTAATCTCAAAAGCCAGTAAACTGATGAATCTGCTTCATACACCATGTGAAAAAAGAGCCAAGAGTTAAAAAGGAATAAATATCAGAGGGAATGTTAAGAGGAGGCAACTCCTTCTTTTTTCTTCTTTTTTTTTTTTTAATAGTAGTAATGCCTTTGGGCTAATTGAAAACTGGCTGCTTTCAGCTTTCTCCCTTTGAATGGTTAGTAATTTTCAAAATTGCTTAAATGTGTTCACATTGGTGTGGTAACTCACCAGATATGTGGTGCTCTAAGTATGAGGACTCTTAGCCGAAGACCTGTGTCTTCAGTAAGCTGAGAGAAACAGCAGCTTTTTTAATTTTTTGTTTGTTTTGACAAATAAAACTCTGGCCTTATTAAACAAAAAGGGTTTTTTTTAACCTGCTCTGATGGACTTTTTCCAGCTGTTACTGCAAGTGGTGTGCCCCTGGCTCGTTAGGCTGCCGCGCCTACTGGAGAGCCGGGCATTTATGATCGAGTTCCTGTTGTTGGCCGCCTCTAGAGAAAAATGCTAAATTCCCCCAGACATAATACAGTAGGTTCACTGTGGGAAACTTGTCTGAATGCTGTTTTGACATTTTTAGATTGGGGTTTTTATTTTTCTATTTTGAGGGTTATTTTCCTGACAGTTGTTGTTTCCAGGCTCTTAAGCAAGTTTTGTAAGCGTTTAAGGAAATGACCAACTTTACTGGAGCGTCTCAGCAGACCTGTGTAATGTGGAACACGAAAAGCATTTGCAAATCATTCTGCAGTTGTATTGTGAGAGAGGTGAGCTCTCATCGTTTTTCGTGCACTGAAGATGTGTCAGACGAGTGGCTTATTACTTGTTTGGGCTTGGTTTGGAGAATACTAGTGCAGTTTTAAAAAGGCCATCTGCAGTATAGTCAAAATGCAGTAGAAAAGCAAAATACATTTGATGCAGCTTTGTGACACTAATGCATTTGCCGTAGTTTATAAGAATTACTTAAGCACTAATTCATGGGTAGGCAAACCCATGTATGTTTTAAATTTAAAGATAAAATCTGTGGCTTGTCAGAAAGTGTTGAAGGCTTCCTTAATTTGAATGCTTTCCCACAATGTATCATTAATAAGAATCTGCTGTAACTTTTTTTCCCTATATTGGGTGCTACGTAGCTCATCATGCAGAAGGTGTTTAATTTTTCTTTGAAAATCCTTTAGATCTGGAATTGTTCCTGAGTGATCTAAATATGTTTCGCTTGAAACTTCTCCATGTAAGAACAATTTACAGTTGTGGTGAACTAGGTGTCCTGTTATGGGCAGAAGTGGCTCTGTTTATGGTCATGGTTTCTTCCAAATATAAATGCTAACAGCTTTTGTGCTGTCTGTACCTTACTTGATACCTGCACGGTGGACATTGGGGAGGTAAATTGGAATATCTCTTTCTTAAAAACTGAGGTATATATTGTCCTGAATCACAATTGAATTATGCCATTAGGGAGCCTTGATTTTTAAGTTGAGTACTGAATCTTGTTAGCTTCAGCTGGTATTTCCGTATTCTTCAGTCCTTTAGAAAATGTAGAGTTAATTTTCAAAGCCTCCACAATGTGAAACTTGCTGGGTATTAAATATGGGTTGTAGAATTCTTTTAGTATTATTCTTTTGAACCAGAATGTTATTCTGGTATATATGTATACATCTACACACACACACTAGGTTTCATTCTTTTTAGTACTGTGAATTAATAATCCTTTGCTTGTTTACCACATAATAATATTTTCCTGTGTCTGGGACCAACCTGGATGCATTGAGACGAATGAAGCACTGACAGCTGGAAACCCTTTTACTTAGAGCAGTGTTAACTCTCCTGGGGGAGAAGAGGGGAGGATATAACTTCCAGCTCTGGAGCTGGGTTACAACCGAAAACAAGAGAAAGGAAAGGTACCACCTATTGGGTAATCATCAGTGACTTTAAGTGGGGTGGGCAGGGACTTCTTCCATGGCGTGCTTCCTTCTCTGATTCTTTCAAAGGTGTTCAGAGTGGAAACCTCCCAGCTGTTGAGTGAAAGATCTCTTTAGTCATGTTTTATAGATTGGAAAGCTCGTTTTTCTTCCAAACTTTCTGTTTAAAGTTGTTCTCGGCCTTGAAAGAACTTGTTATTCGATCTAACAAGTTGAATAAATTCAAATGAAGAAAACGTTCTCTGTGCACCTGCTGAAGAAGCTGCTGTTGCGGGAAATTTCAATAAAGTCATCCTAGATGTTTAGCCAGTGGTTTTCTCCAGTTCAGGGATTTCTTAGTCATTCCAATATGTAGCGATCGTGTACTGCTTTAATTTTTGCAGACATTAGTGCAACTGGTAGTGCAACTGATTTTTAAGGGCTTTAATTGTATAGAAACACTTGGGTACATGTGTTTAAATTGTATTAAAATCCAACCTAATCCTAGAAGTGTGTCGACCTCAGATAAAATGTGGAATCTAGCACATGGTTCTTATTCAGGAAAATAGATTTTTTTTTTTAATTATTTTTTTAATTAGCTATAAGGTATATGTGTTTGAGAGGGAGGAATTAATGCAGTAAATGGTTAGTTTTACCCGTTGCTGTACAGGTCACTTAACCTACCTTAACCAGACTCTGTGCTTTGTTTTCCTGCCATCGTGATGTGTGTTCTGAGAGGTGCCAGGTGCCCTACAGCCAGCAGCCTGCCGGAATTAGAGAAATTACTTGCTCAAGCAAATTCATCTTTGAAGATACGTCTTTGCACCAGAGCTTTTAAGAATAACTCTACAGACACTAAGCATTTTCTGCCCCCTCTTCCTTTTTTTTTTTTTTTTTTTTCCTTTCTTGGAAATAGTCAATTCCTACCCCTTGCCTCAGTAGAGGCAAACAAAACTTGATGTAGAAAATTTCACCCTGAGCTCTTCAAGCTTAGTTAGCTTATATGTAACTCAATAGAAGTCGCCTTTTTTTTTTTTTTATTATTATGGCATTTGCCTGGTACCCCTAATTATAGTCTTGTTCACAGTTTACTTTCATGGTTTTCAAATAAGAGAAGCAAAATTAGGGCTTCAGCTGTCTGTTCAGTCTTAAGGAAAGAAGACTGTAGGCCCAGGGATTTGGGTAACTTTCCTCCAAAAATGAGGACAGAAGTTAGGTAATTTAAATTAAATAGTTATGATGATAATAGTTATTTTAGAGCAAAAGTTTTAGTATAAATGTGCTCATCTTTTAACCTGTACATGACTTTTTTGTTTTTTTAGAAGACTTTTATTAAATAAAAATACTTCCATTTAAACAAGTATCTCAGCTAAGACTGACTAAACTCCTGGAGTTAGATTACTAAGACTAGAATTTACAACATTCATAGTGTACAGGTCAGTTTACTAGAGATCTGAAATCGTCAGAAATATAGTGGCAGAGTTACTGAAGTATTAATAACTTCATTTCACTGTGGAAAAATCAGCTGAATTCCAGACTCATTTAATCAAATAACCTGAAAATTGTGATAGGTTTTTGAGGGGCTTTATTATTATTATTATTATTATTTGGGGTTTGTTTTTTGGTGTTTATTTGGTTTTTTTAAATCTTGCACTTTTGATAAAAGCAGAGAAACTTGCTATGGAAAACCTGTGAAATGTCTTAGAAAGCATTTTAAAAGAGTTCGTAAAAACTAATTTCAAGTTTGACTTCAACAATCTCAGTAAGAAGCTGGAGTTTTAAGATTTGCAAAGGTGTAATTTTTATGTAAATAACTCTTAGTTTAGAAGCAGAAATACTTCTTTAACTGCCCTGTTGTCTGAAGGGGTACTAGACCCATTTAAAAATGAGACCTTAGAGTTTTACTTGAATGTATTGCCTTCCTCATAATTAAAAGATTAGTGTAACAAAACAAGGGAATCTTGATAAATGCAGAGAAAAATATTGTTGTGTCAAACCTGTGACAGAAGAGCAATAGTCAGTTTATTTGCTGCAGTGAAGTTTTTTGCTTTGCCTGACTGAGAACTCTTCCAAGAGTCACAGTTTTTCATCAAACCAACTTGCAGCCGTTGATCTAGACATTGGAAGAAGGGGATTTGAGGTCTTTGCCCTTCTTTCTTGTTATTTCCTTTGACTGTAAGACTTTTAAATAGTTTTAGTAAGATAAAATATAAAATGGTAAAAAAGTAGCAGAATGCATGTGATTTGTTGGGTGTACTATAAAGATTGTAAATTATAACTAGGTGATTCCAGCTTTAAAAAGAGACATAGCCTTATATTCTCTTGAAATGCTAGCTGTGTGGACTGATTTTCTGTTATGAGGTGTTAGGAGAGTTGTGAACTACTTAAATAAATGCCAATATGGCATAAGGAGTATAATTTTTGTCAAAATTTCTGTAGAGAAACAAGAAAGGAAGGTATAGCAAGTGCTTATAGAGGAGCTTCCAGTTAACTTCTAGGTGCAAACTGTATCTTAACTCAAAAATATAATGTGGTGGATTTTTACAGTATGATCAAGCCCCAGATGAACAGTCACTGTTGCTGTGCCACTATTTTCCCAGCCTTACCTGGGAATGAATGTCCTGCTATGCTGGTTATTGTTGTCTGATGGGTTTCCATTATTTTTGCTTTCAGTTGATAGGACAAGACAATACAAAGTGTAGCTGATAAATTTATTTCATCGAGAATTATAAATTGCAAGCTCTTAATTAGGCAAAGCATGGGACAGAATCCTAATGAACTACTATAGGTACTATTTAAAAACAGACTCAAATCATGTAACATTAATTTTTTTCTGATTTAAATTGGATGTCTTGCTTACTGCTTTCACTATTCATACAATATAAAAACGTGAACCTCATTGCCTAAGTTGAACTATGTAAGTTTTGTTTTTATTTGAGTAATATCAAGCTCTTCTGTGGAAATCCTTTTTTTGAAAGGGATTATCAACAATATTTTATAAAACACAGTGTTGGAGGATGAAGAGTTTTGACAAGCATATGGCAATTTCATGGTAGAGCTCGCTTCTGTGTATTAAAAAGAAAGCAGATTTGCAGAATAAAATACAAGAGAGGCTTCTACAGTCTTATATTTTCTTTACAAATTTCTTTTGTGTTTGTCCTTAAAGTTTTTAACCACTTGTGTATTTTTTCACTATAATGGGATAAGAAATTGAGTGTCGTGGCATTATTCAAATTCCAACATCTCTTTTTCATTTTACTCCATCCCAGAGGTCTATTTTCAACTTGGAAACACTTTATACTGTGTTGAGGATGTAGTGAAGGTCTGATTTTCAGTTTCGTAGATGTTGAAAGACTCCAGTTGTGGAGAAAAATTGATGGAGGATGGAGACCACCTTTGGAAATCCTAGAGCATCAGAAGTCTGATCCTTTTTCTTCAGTGATTTTACTTCTCTTGCCTGTGTGTGTTTGCAGGGGAACTTAG
>NW_009700943.1:27285-40088 GCF_000703405.1 Apaloderma vittatum
GGAAAGAGAACTCTCTCCCTTACCAGTGGGTGTGATTCATCTGAGCATCAGAACTAAGTATTGACCAGCATGAACTGCTCGGTAGATTTATCCAGATTTCAGTTGTACTTTGGGTATTGTATCATTATGCATCATCACTTTGGCTCATGCATATATGTGTAATACTGATCCAGGAAAAATTAGACATCTTCAAGTTCATCCTGCTGAGCTTTTTAACTTGTTCCCCTCCTCTATGGGGGAATGCACTTCTTGCTCCAACCCCCCTGCAAAGATGGGAGATCTCTTTGTCTCTAAATGACTTTTCAGGAGATATTTCCTCTTGGTGACTGAGCATTTAGCAATTTCTAAAGTAACAGATGATTTGAAGTTAAAGCAGCAAAAATGGTGTTGTTTTTTTTTTTTTTCAAGTATTTGGAGAGATTTGTGATCTTTGAATGAAAACACTTAGGATAGGTTCATCATAGCCATATATTCTGTGCAAAGATAAACCCAGTGTGATTTTTGTAAAAAAAAAAAAAAAAAAAAGTTTTTTTTTTCTCATATAGAACAATTTTTTAATAGACAATGATCTTCAGCACTGTTGCAGTCACCTTCCGTAGGCTCGTGTTTACAGGCCTTTAAATAAAAACTTTAGTTTCTGAATTTGAGCTTAATGGTGAATACGAAGATGTCCGTGCCGTTCCTGTAATGTTTAAAATGTACACCCAGCACCCACTGCTTGATTTGGCAGGAGTTCCTCTTCCTATATGCCTGAGAAATTCCAGTGAACTCTGGGAATGTGGAGCCTGCTACAGATGGGAATGTTGAGGCTTCAAGCAGAGTTGGCCGAGTGTCACTGGGAAGGCTGGAAGTTTTGCAGCCTGCAGAGTTTACAAGGTCAGTTTGCTCAAAGAGCAAATTCTATATTACAGGAGACTCTATAGAAGAGGAATGTATAATTTTATATTAGACATGCAACACTGCAAGAGTATATTTTTGTGACTAACATCTCTAGCTGGTAGCCTAAAAAGACAAACTCCTAGATGTGCTTGAGGCTACTTGCTCCATTTAGCTTTTAAATGCTATCACGGTGTGTTCATCTGAGAGTTTTTTAAAAACCTACCCACTTGAAATCACAGTAATATCCGTTATAGTCTCATTAGTCTGTGCTTACATGTACAGTAGGATTTAAGTTAAAACTGGAGAGTAACCATAAATTGAACTTCATTAAACCATGAAGAATAATGTGGGCCATAGCACCATCTCTCTTTTTATGCTGAAATGTTTTTGCTTGTGTTGTGATATAGCTTGTATGGAATGTGCAAACTGGAATTTGGCAGCTCCTGGCTGCTGAAGTAGGGGCAAGGTAAGGTAAGGTAATCAACTCAGTAAAAATCTCGTTCCCTCATTTTTGTTTAATTTTTTCTTTTGATCTCTTTGCAGGCATCTAAATTAAGATCTGTCTAGAAGTTTACTTCTTGTCTGATCAGTGAAACTTGCGATTTGATCTTCATCTCTGACCAAAGCATCTCTGAAACAAGTTTTCATATCATCATCCAAGATATTTTTCTTGTACCAGTTGCTCTGATTAAAGAGCTAACAAATTAGCGGTTGTCTGTAAAGGCCATATCTGTGTTTATTTATATATCTATAGTGGGTTGTATGGCTTTGAAACTTGGTCCTTCAAGGCAAAGTTTCTTGGAGAGAGTTGTTATTAAGCTTCTTTCAGGAGTAAATTTAGCTTAGATTATTTGTATTTTCTGAGACAGGAAGAAATAATTTTGCTGCCTATTGATGAGGATAGCTGTTCTATGTGATATTTTACCTTCTTAGTTTAGAGCACGTGTCTGCACTTTAGTAATTCCACCCTTTGTAGGAAGTGTATAGAAGATGTGATGCTTTCTCCAGAATAGCAGATAACCTGTTGCTTTGGTCGTTGCCTAGTAAGGCTCAGAGCTAGGCTGAAGACTGCTTTGATTTGGTAGGCACCCTTATCTGTCAGACTAGGGATGTTGCTGTTTATGAAATGCTAACCCAGAGATTTCGGAGATGGACACTCGATACAAAAAGCCACGTGCTCAACAAAGTGAGAAGACTGTTTCTGGTGGAAATTCTCTCCAGTATTTTCCCATGCGAAGTTTGATTTAGCTGGAGTTTTTCTTGTAACCCACCTCTGCTTTGTCAGAAAACTCCTAACTAGCTCAAGAGTAGAGCTGTTTCTATGCCAAGTAATAATCTCAGTAGTATTAGAGAGACATCATGATAAATAGTACTTTTTCACAGAAGTGGGAGATCATTTTAACCATTTTTAAAATCGCAGAGACTTTTCTGCGTGAACACAATAACCACTTAAATTAAATGACTGTGTTGGGACTGGAAGCTCTGGACAACTTCAATTAAGAAAACCTTTTTTCCTATGCAGTTATCTCTGCCAATAAATGTAACTGCTCGGTATTCTTGCCTTCTGTGACTCCTATTAAACATAGGAAGAGGCTGGGCAGCCATTTTAGCTGAATTCTTTAAACTTTCTAAATTTTCTAGGTTTCTGTCTGGGTTTTGGTTTGATTTTTAAAGTTAGCCTCTAAAAATTGCCATATTACAGACATTTCAATATTTGATACATGAGTGACAATAGAAACCCTGGCAAGTATGGGGATAAACCAGAGTAATTCTAATATAATCTGTGTTGGGAGGGGTGATGGTTGTGAGATTTTGGTTTGTTTTTTTTTCTCCTTTCACTTTAACTGTGAATTCATTGCCTCTATTTCTAGCAGCAAAGAATACCTTAGACCTTATGCAGTTCTTCAAAAAAGGTCCGTATCTGTGGCCAGAATTACTTTAGTCTTTGAGCAGTATTTTTTATTCTTACCACAAAGTTGCTCCTAAACTGCCATTTTTAACAGTCCATGAGCTCTTAGCATGTTAGTTTTTCTGGGTCCTGAAGATACTCATCTAGTAAAAATACTCTTTTAGTACTCAAGCAGTGCAACAGATCCTACATAATGTTGAACCCAAGCGTGGTCTTAATCATGAAATGGCTAGTTTAAATGCCACATACAGTTTTAGAAACAGTTAAGATGCTTTAGAAGTAATTACATAAATGATGTGTCCCTAGTGGGCAAGCTTCACAATTCCTATGTTATAAAATGGCTTGTCTCTAGTTTCAGCTTTGTTATATCAGATTTAGTAGCAAAACATTTTTATGAATATGAAACTATTGTAATAAATGTACTCAATGAGTTGCTCGTAATTGAACTGACTTGCAACTAGACCACAGCTTCCTTGCTGAGCACTTACATATCAGTTGTATTTGGATAATCTGCTAGGAGGGAAACTTTTTTCTAGATTACTGTATTCCTTAATCTAGAATAAAACTATTTTTTCAATGATAATACGCTTCAGTTGGAAGTAAATACATGTGCCAGCCTAGTTGACTTCTGTCAGTTTACATTTGGAAAGCAGGAATAATTTTTTTTTTTTCCTTGAACTTCACATCAGTTCAGTAGGTATGTTAAAATAAAATAACAGTGCAGTATTAAAGCTTAAAGGTGCTGCTCAAAGCCACAATAATAAGGAGAACTTTCTCCAAAAGTTGCTCTACAACTGTGTCAAGATCTAGCATTATTGGAGAGAAATCAATATGTCACTTTGATTCAGTTGTTAATCTTTTCTGAGTCATATATGAAGAAGCAGTGCTGGTATGCCACATTGTTCCTTCTGTGCTTCAAAAAAAAAAGCACATATACATACATGTGTAGCTTCCCTCTGCTCCCTGGAGTTGATTGATTTGATTGATCACAATCTTGATCAGGGTGTGTAATTCAGTGAATGCCGTTATCAACTGGATTTTCATTGTCATGGGAATGTACAGTAGTTGCAGACTATAGGCTTCATGTTTTGTCCCCTTCTGTAAAAAAAATAATGACATTGTAAGAATAATTTATTTAACTTTTATATGTTACCCTCATGTTGCTTGTGTCCCTCTGCAGCTACAACGAAGTCACAGTTAAAAGCACAGCCTTGAAAACTGCTGGTTTTTAAGGTAGTCCTTTTGCAATGCCTACTTTTTTTTCCCTCATTAACCCTTCAGATCTGAGTGTTCATATTTCTTGACCCAAGTGCAAATCTATGCTAGTATTAACACTTCAGCCTTGAGGAAAATGCACCTCACTGCCAGCAGAAGGTTGAAGTCCAGAGCTGCCGTTGTACACAAGTAACATTGCAGAGAATTGACCAGTTTCAAATGCTCTTCCAGAAATGATGACTTTCCATCAAACGAGTTCTAGGAACATCTCAGTTCTGGAAGAAAAGTAATAATTTAAGTAATGTACGCAAAAATTAACAGCACACGATAAATTTATCAGGACAGATATTTATGTAACCATGAGCGGCAAAAGCCTACAATATAGGATTGTGTGTCATTTTTACATGAAAAAGGTCATTATGCTTACTGTGCTATTGTAGCTGATGAGGAAATAAATAGTTGGTTTTTATTTACAAGTTCGGTTTCGTGAATAAAAGTACTGTATGAGTTTAAAAGATGTTAGATAAAAAGTTTCTGGCGCGTGTTTAACTGAGATTGAAAAAATGTCGCTCACTTTTTAAATTGGATGTCTAGACAGGGGAGAATCATTTCCTTTTACTGAAGAGAGCTGGATATTCTCTAAATCTAGATCAGAGACTTTACAGGCAGATGAGATGCGAATCAGCTGTTTTAGGAAAGTTAAGAGGCATTTTTGCGTTGGGTAATTACTTGTGTGCAGAGGCCCTGTGTGCACGAGCCCTTTCCTTCCTGAGCCATAGTATTCCGAGTTACAGACTTAAAAACAAATTTCTCACTGTGCCTGAAAGCAGCCTTCACAAAGCCTGCCTGTGGCTTGCTCAGGGGGAGCGTGAATATGTTTTGGGAGACACTGGTTAAACCTAATCCTGTTTTTCAGTGATGGTTATGTAGATGGACGGGTATATTTTTTTTTTGATTAAAGTCCTGCCCTGGGATTCAAAATCTGGCTGCTGAAGGGTTTTACCTTGGGGGCAGTCTACTAGGACTTCCTTTTTCTGTATTGTTATTATCCCTTATTCCTTTTGACACAGAACTCTTTCAGTGCATTTCATACTATTATTGCAACAGTTAACTGAAGGACAGAGGAGTGTTCTGGAAGTCATGAGTGATACTATTCTAACATTTTAATATTCATTTTTTATAAACATGCCATATATCAGTATTCATTGATTTTTTTTGTTTGGGTTTTTTTTTTTATTTTAGGAACAAGACCAATGCAGAATCCCATGCTGATATATCATAAAGTGTTCACTTAAACTAGCACGCATTGCCATTTTTTAAGTATTCTTGGGTTATTTAGATTTAGTCTTAAATATCAGTGTAAAGCTCTTAAAGCTTTCTGCTCACATTAGAAAAGTTAGCAGATCAGATTTAATTTAAACACAAAAGTGTAGAGTTGACTAATTGTAATGCCATTTGCAGCTTTGCAAAACTTAGATCTCTAGAACGCCCTCAACTTTTTCACTACTTAGTGTGATCCTGTTTGTGCAAATCTTGGGTTGTTGGCACCACTGCATTAGTATCAACTGTAGTCTTTACCCTGAATCCTTAAAACCGGCAGAAATGATTTATGAAATGGAGCCGACAACTACTCACTCTTCACATTTATTTTTATTGCTGCAATTAATTCTTTGCATCTTTAACTTCCACAGTGTCTCATCACTACTCAAATTCTCTTGCTTGATTACTTTGTCTATCATGGTACATGAGGCAAAGCTACCAAAGGAAGGTGAGCTGTAATTTTTTTTATTTTATTTTTTTTTTCCTTGAACTAGTTTGCATTCTGCCAAGATTGCACAGGGCATCCTGTCTTCCAAGCCAAGTAATTGTGGAGATGTAAAATATCCATGATTTCCACATAAACTCTCTACTCCAGAACTCTTGGGGGAAGATAAAGTGCAAAGCTGGTCTTAAGAAAACTGTGGGTTTGGTTGTGTTGTTTTTGGTTTTTTTTAGTTGTAATTTTGTGGATGTTTCTGTGGATACTTGGAATGAGGAAAGGGCATGTCAGTTAGGGAGTGTGAATGGCATTGCTTGTGGCATATATCTTTAAAACTGTGTTGATTCCGGATGTTGGTGATAATTAGCATGTTGCAGATTGAAAATGTAGAAGCACATGTTTTCTAGCCTTAGGAAAAGGTGATTCTTTGATAGTATTGTAGCTAAAACCTTAATCCACAAGCAGCTACAGCTGCTTTCTTCCTGTTGAAACATGGCATAAAGTAATTAAGTAGCCTGGTGGATTTTGTCCTGAGTGGTTTCATCCCAGATTGAGATATCTATATTTTGGGATGATACGATTTTTCCGAACTGGTTACCTTTAGTGAGGTAATAATGCAGATAGAGACATTTTGAAGAATTATACTGCCGTAAATCTAGTCTATGTGAAAAGCTTTTTGGAAGCAATGGAGATGGATGAGATCTTGAGACTGAGAGGTGTCTGAGACTGCCCTTAAGCCTACTCAAAAGCCAGTATTGTTGGTTTTTCTTTTTAGCTGTTGCTCCCTTAACAGCTTTCAAGCCATCACTTGAGAGAAAAGCTCTTTTAGATGGAGCTGTTTTTTTCTGTTCAGTTTTGTGGTTTGTTTAATCCAAAGTGTGTTGCAGCTTCCAGTTACATATCTTCTTTCTGGCACCAACCCTTCTTTCCTGTTGCTGAAAAAGTGGAGATGCCTGAAACTTTAAAGGTTATAGGAAGTTTTTCAGTAAGGGAGGGAAGGAAGTGGGCAAAACTAAAATAGTGGTAGGAAATGGGCGAGAGCCTGTGTTAGTCTCTGTATTTGTCCTGTGATTCCACCTTTCTCAAGGCTATTAAGGAACTAGAGTCAAGATTAGGATTTGTGGTTTTGTGACTTCGGTAAAGGATAGAGTGGGAAACAATTAAGGCACCAAATAAATCTTGTTTTTAGTGTTTTGTTAACTATAGCATGGGTGTTACAGTGAAGTATCTTGGTGTGCCTTATCCCAGTGAAACCGGTTAAGGTCTTGCAAATCTTGTCCGTCACTTTGAAACTTTTGGGGCTGATGGAAGGAACATGAATTGTCGGTTCTGCATTGAGATTATGTATATTATTTGCTTGTCCAGAAGTAGTGTGTGGCGTATCCTGCCAGGATCTTTTCTGATGGGATTTCCTGTATTTTAAGGCTTGGAACTCATTTTACGATGTTTGTAATTATCATATTGGCATTTCTTTATACCTCAATATGTAAAATATGTATAGAAGAAATTTATGAACAGTAAGGGTAGTATATGTTGGTTACATGAGCACTGACCTGCAGTAACCTGTGCTGTCCCTACCCTGACAGTAGGCTGGTTAGTTATTCCATATGTGGAGAGAGTTTGGAGATTTCAGAGAGTTCATATGTACGTAACGGATTCACTAATGCCAAAGGATCCTCTGCAGCAGCAATGCTTTCCATTTTATCTGAGGCCTCAGAAGACCCACGCTTAGTTTTTCTGGCTTTGCTTTACTTTTTGTTAAATTACATTAACTCAACAGTTTTTAACAATTTCATAGCAAATGCTGGATTTTAGGACTTTGCTTCGGAGATAGCATGTGAAAGTGCCTGAGAACTATTACATGTGAAAATATTTTATGGTCGGTCTTAAGAAAGCGTAAGAAGGACTCGTCTTGAACTTCTTTCGAGGAGGAATTTATTAATCTTGCCGAGTGCTTTTTCCTGCTAACAACTGTCTCATCCATGAGGCCTTCTGTATGCTCAGCATGAACGTGCTCTTTACAAACTCACATAGCAGGTTGCTTTTTAAGGGACCTATTAGTTGGAATAACCAAGTGCCTAAGAAAAAAATTGATGCTGGTGATTGGCTGGTCTTATGTAGCATCACTACCAAAATTCAGGCTTTCCTTACTAAGGGAGTGCTGCTTCGTGAGCATGCTATAGCTGAACTTAGGTGCTTTTTGTTTCCTTGCCTGAATTTGAGCATACCTCTGTGTATCCCAGCCCTGATGTGCCCTGGTGGGTAGCTCTGCAGTGCAGCAAATATGCCACGAGGTGGCTCAGCAGTAAAGCACCTCAGGCCTTTTCTGAAAAGCTTTGGCTTCACACACCCACAGGATTTCACTGCAGTCTAACACGAACGTGAAAACACTCGTTCTGCACAGGGCTGCAACCTGCTGCCAAGCTCCGAGGAGCAGGCAGTTGCTTCAGTGCCCCTCTGTGTGGTCTGTATTGCACAAGTGTAAAGACCACAAGGTGTCCTCCACATGCTCTTCTAGCTCGGTGTTACGGCACATTAGTGTTTCAGTCCGCCTTTTCGGAATTGATTCATGTGAAAGCAATTTGTCATTGACTTTTGAAGCTTTAATTGAAACCTCGTTCTTAAGCCCTTCAAAGTGGGGGTTGGCTTAGGGAGAGAAAATTGAAATAATTGTATTTCTTATGGTACTGACATGGGAACTCTTTCAAAAAATGTTAATACAAATGACCATGCAGCTGCAGAAAGAAAGATGATATTTGGGATCCTTATCTTCTTGACGTGCCTCAGACCAAAAAGTAACTATAAAAGTGTCGCTTTGTTTTGGAATAAAAATGGGAAGTTCTTGGAGAACGAGCTGATCTTTCAGCCCACACAATTTCCAACTTCACCTAGTGAAATTTCTTTTTAATTCTGGCTTGGATATCAATAGGAATGCTAAAATGGAACTGGCAGTGGTGCCTGAGCTAGAATGGATGCAGGTTCATCTCCTTCTGATAGCAGCTAATGCTTCCAAATGTTGCTAGCCTGGGGGAGGTGGACATTGGTTTGCTGCAGGTAGGACAGAGAAGGGTGCTGAAGAAATCAGGAAAAACTGAACGCTTCCAATATTTAGATGCAGATCTTACAGTGAAAATACAGACTGATGCTGGCGAGTCCTGGGTTGCATTAGTTCTTTTGCTTCTCCATGTTATGACCACATCCTGTCAGCACATATGTAGTAAGTGTATGATGATCTGACTGTCACCAACTGCTGGACTTTCTGGGAATGCATGCCAGAACAAGCCTGGCTGAAAGAGATTGATATCATGCAGTTGCCCCCTAAATCTTGAAGTATTCTGATCTGTAGTTGGTTGTTTAGACTTCACATCTGGTAGAAAACAAAACTAATGTTTTTCTTGTAGCTATGGAAAATGACCAGTGTAACAAAGTGATTGTATCTTACATTGACTACCACGTTAGGGGCTGAAACTCGTGTGATTAAAATTGAGAAGAGAAAAAGCAGAAGCATCTTGGATACTGAAAGTGCTGTGCTGTTTTTTTAATATAAGATGACGATGGACATGTTTCACTAATCACCCTGATGCGGCATGCTTAGAAACAGAGTCAGTAACAAGTGCTTACTAATCTGTTTTAACTTCTGCATGTGTAGTGTGTATCTGGAATTCATCCAGCAGTAGTGGAGAAACATTTTTAAATAAAAATCTTCCTGCTGCAGTCAGAACTTTAGGAATCATAGAATGTGTTCGACTGGAAGGGACTTTTAAAGGTCACCTAGTCCAACCCCCTGCAGTGAGCAGGGACATCCTTAACCACATCAGGGTGCTCAGAGCCCCATCCAGCCTGACCTTGGATGTCTCCAGTGATGGGGCCTCCACCACCTCTCTGGGCAACCTGGGCCAGTGTCTCACCACCCTCAGAGTAAAGAACTTCTGCCTAATGTCTAATCTAAATCTGCTCCGCTCTAGAGTAAAACCATTGCCCCTCATCCTGTTGCTACACGCCCTTGTGAGCAGTCCCTCCCCAGCTTTCCTGTAGCCCCTTCAGGTACTGGAGAGCTGCTAGAAGGTCTCCCTGGAGCCTTCTCTTCTGCAGACTGAAAAACCCCAACTCTCTCAGCCTGTCCACAGAGCAGAGGTGCTCCAGCCCTTTGATCATTTTTGTGGCCTCCTCTGGACCCACTCCAACAGGTCTGTGTCCTTCTTGTGTTGAAGGCTCCAGAGCTGGATGCAGTACTGCAGGTGAGGTCTCACCAGAGCAGAGCAGAGGGGCAGAATCACCTCTCCTGACCTGCTGGCCGTGCTTCTTCTGATGCAGCCCAAGATGTGATTGGCCTTTTGGGCTGCGAGCTCACATTGTTGGCTCCTGTCCAGCTTTTCAACCACCAGTGCCCCCAAGTCCTTTTCCACAGGACTGCTTTCTATCGCCTCATACCCCAGTGTGTACTGATAACAAGAATTGCCCCAACGTAGATGCAGGACCTTGCACATAGCCTTGTTGAACCTCAAGGGGCTCACATGGGTCCAGTTCTCCAGATTGTTCAGGTCCTTCTGGACATCCCTCTGGCATGTCAGCTGCACCACTCAGCTTGGTGTCATCTGCAGACTTGCTGAGGATGCACTTGATCCCACTGTGTCATTGATGAAGATATTAAACAGCACTGATCCCAGCCTGGAGCCCTGAGGGACACCAATTGTCACGCATCTCCATCTGGACATCGAGCCACTGACCGCTGTTCTTTGGGTATGACCATCCAATCAAATCCTTATCCACTGAACAGTCCATCCAGGATGAAGTTCACCCAATTCTTCTCATTTAATTTTGCATTTGAAAATAAATAGCAAAGCCTTTGAGCTATGAAAAGATAAAAAATACTGGGAGGACCACACAGAAGGTGGCAGAGCTGATGTAGCCCTGTCCCAGCTTGCTGGCAGGGAGCTGCAGCCTGGCTCCTTGGGGTGGTTCAGGAGAACGGTCCCTTGCAGAGCACCTTACGGGAGTCTTGGCTCCTTCCTGATGATAAGGTTTTTGTCCAGTAGACTGCCTGCATTTAAAGAATGATTGTGGTGCCTCAGCTGAATTCGGGCTGTGCAAACTGCACAGGCACCCATGAAGTTTGCATGGCTAAGAAAGAGGTATGGGCCTTAAAGGAGTTAGAAGCCGAGAGCAGTTTGGAACTGGAACTCTTGAGGTGAAACTTGTTTGGTTAAATGCGCATGCTTGTCTGCTTATCACAATGGACTAGTTAACGTTGATCTCACAACTAGTTAGAATTGATCTTTGTAAGGGGAGGATGCAAGATGCTTCACGCTAGCTCTTTTGCATAGGGAGAAACATAAAGAAGGGACATTTGCTATATATGAAACTGTACCACAGCTGCTTTGCTCATAGCTTTGTTTCCTTTCTTGAACTAGCAAGTGGTGCTTGGTTTTTTTTCACTTTCACAGCCCTGTGCTCTTGCATATCCTCTGTGTAGCATACTGACTAAAGGATCTTAGCTGGAAGCAGGACCATGGTAAAGGGGAAATGCTGTGTCTAGACTAAACCACAGCTCTTCCTCCTCTGACGTGGCCAGTTCTACTCAATCCAAGCCTGTAACGAAGGGACTTATGAGATGGTTAAAGACTTAGGTTATTTTAGATGCTCACTCTGGATGCTGGGAAGGAAAATCAAGTCTTGTACTTGCCCCCATGTAACCACGTTTGTCCCACAAATGAGTGGGTCTTGTGTTATTTCCTTGGGCAAAAGCAAAACACAGATCCTAATGGAGATAAACAGAAGTGATCTCAATGTAAGTTTACAGACTTGGAAAGAAGCTTCAGCTGAAGCATACGAAAGGTAAATGGTTTTGTATTTGAGTCTGATACAGTAGAAAGTCCTTACCTACCCCTGCAATGTGAAGTCTCTTCAGCTGATGTTTGCTTAGCAGTGCTAATGGTTACACATCCAACAAAGTCACATATTGTTTTTTTTCCTTCCTATTACCATACATAACAGCGAATTCTAATACTTTATTCCATGTAATTTAAGCTAAAAAGCCATCTTCTCTTTTACTCCTTCTCCTCCATTGTTTTTTTTCCTCTTGGTTATTAGCCCCTACGACCTCCACATACAATCCTTGAATAGACTCTTCCTAGTCAGGATAGTTGAAATTCATCACGTGGTTGGATGAAAACATTGGATGTTGATGTATTGTTTTAATTCATTTATTTGCAGTGTATCAATATCCTGCTTAATCCTTGCATGGGGATTTTTGATTTAGAAGGTACAGGGGGTTTGATACCAATAAGACGTAATTGCTTTTTAAGTGAACCAAAACCTGGAACTTTGAACAACAAACAGTTTTACATTCTTGAACTTGGAAGCACACCAGAATGTTCCGCTGAAATTCACTGGTATCTCCAGGTAAAAAGAAATCTTATTCTCGTGAAATTTTACATTGTGCCTGTACTCCTGCCCGTACTGGATAGTATGCAAACATCTCCTCTAGTGTTGCAGATGGATTGATCCAGAAATGGAGCCAGGTACAACCTCTTATTAACTTGTAACTGGTGTAGACAAAAAATAATACTCTGTTTGTGGAGAGGGGCTGTAGATTAGTGAGTAAAGACCGTTGATCTCCTTTGGTGCCTTCATTCATTGTGCTTTAACTGCAAATGAAAACATGCTTTTGTTCTCACATTTAAGCGAGGTGAATGTCTATTTTTGATAGTACTATCAGGCTTTTTTTGGTGATAAAGTATGTATGTGTGTAAATGTTTGGGCATATACATGCATTATTTAACTGGTTTTTCTTTCATGAGGCAAAAACTTGAGTGTGTTAGGGCCAGGATGGTGGTGGGTGTGCCGAGATTGTACAACAGCTTCTGGAATGAGGAGGAAAGTCTTCTGGCAGAGGTATTTTAAAATTAATTCATTTTTTTCTCAACCACAGAGACTCATGCTTACGTTCTGTGTTTTCATAGAGTAATTGCCTTTTTATTTATTTTTTAAGAGAAAGTAGAAAACGCATCTCACACATAGGTGCTGCTTAATTGTGCATTC